>NW_006941340.1:0-1316 GCF_000298275.1 Orycteropus afer afer | reverse complement strand
TGACTTGCATCTCTCTGGTAGCATAGTGCCTAAGGCACTTGACTGCTAACCAGAAGGCTGGTGGTTCAAACCCACCAGCCACTCTTTGGAAGGAAGATGGGGCAATCTACTTCCATAGTGATACTGTCTTGGAAACCCTAGGAGGAGTCTCTATGAGTTGGGGCTAACTCCACGACACATAACAACAACACCAATAGCTATTGATCGTGAGCATTTCTTCATATGTTTGTTGGCAGCTTGAATATCCTTCTTGGTGAAGTGTCTATTCATCTCTTCTGTCCATTTTTTAATTAGATTATTTGTCTTTTTGTTATTGAGGTATTGGACTTTTCTATAAATTCTAGAGATAAGTCCCTTGTCAGATATGTCATTAGCAAATATTTTTTCCCAATCTGTAGGTTCTCTTTTGACTCTTTTGAAGAAGCTTTTGGAAGCACATAAAATTTAATTTTTAGAAGATCTTATTCATCTAGTTTCTCTTCTGCTGTTTGTATATTTTGGGTTATGCTTGATAGTCTATTTATGCCATATATTGTTGTTGTTGCTGTTGTTGTTATATGCCGTTGTGTCAGCCCTGACTCATAGCGACCCCTACTTGGGTTTCTGAGTCAGTATCATTATGGAAGTAGATTGCCCAACCTTCCTTCTGAGGAGTGGCTAGTGGGTTTGAACCACCAACCTTCTGGTTAGCAGTCAAGTGCCTGAGGCACTATGCTACAGGAACTCTCATGCCATATATTAGGGCCCCTAAATTTGCCCCTGTTTTTTCTTGAGGAACTATATCGTTTTAGGTTTCACATTTAAGTCTCTGATCTATTTGCAGTTCGTTTTTGTGTATGGTGTGAGGTACAGATCATTTCATTTTTCTGCAAATGGACCTCCAGTTTTGCCAGCACCATTTATTAAACAAACATTCTCTTCCCCATTTAATGGATTTAGGCCCATTGTCAAAGATCAGCTGACCATAAGTTGATGGATCTACGTCTGGGTTCTCAATTCTATTCCATTGGTCTATGTGTCTTCTATTAAACAAATACCAGGTAGTTTTGACCACTGTGGCTGTATAGTAGTAGGTTTTGAGATCTGGCAGTGTGATACTTCTTACTTTGTTCTACTTCAATAGTGCTTTATTTATCCAAGGTCTCTTTCCTTTCCATATAAAGTTATTGATTGGTTTTTCCATATCCTTAAAAAATGTTGATGGGATCTGGATCGGGATTGCACTGAATGCATAGATTGCTTTGGGTAGAACTGACATTTTCACAATGTTCAATCTTCCTATCCATGAGCATGGGATGTTCTTCCATTTATGTAGA
>NW_006941339.1:0-1236 GCF_000298275.1 Orycteropus afer afer | reverse complement strand
GCCTACCATAACCTTGATACCAAAACCAGCCAAAACATCACTCAAATGGAATACTACAGAACAATATCCCTCATGAATATAGATGCAAAAATCTTCAATAAAATCCTAGCTAATAGACTACAACAACATATCAACATATCACCTTAGAGATAATGACAAAAACAGACTAAAAATCAAAGGTTGGAAAAAGATATATCAAGCCAATGCCAACTCCAATAAAGCAGGTGTGGCAATATTAATTTCTGATCAAATTGACTTTAAGGCAAAAATCACCATATGAGACAAAGAAGGACATTATATAATGATTGAAGGATCAATTGAATATGAAGATATAACCATAATAAATATCTATGGACCCAATGAAAGAGCCCCAAATACATAAATCAGATGTTAAAAGAGTTGAAAACCCAAATACATGACTCCACAGTCATAGTGGGAGACTTTAATACACCACTTTCTTTGAAAGATAGAACAACTGGAAAGAAACTCATCAAAGATGCAGAAGAGCTAAACAATACAATCCAGCAACTTGGCCTTATAGACATATATAAAGCACTTCACCCAACAGTAGCACAATATACATTCTTCTCCAGCGCATATGGAACTTTTCTATGATAGACCATATGTTAGGCCATAAAGCAAGCCTTAATAAATTTTAAAACATCGAAATACTGCAAAGCGTCTTCCCTGATCATAATGCTATCAACTTAGAAATCAACAATAGGAAGAGCAACAGGAAAAGAGTAAACAAACATATGGAAACTGAACAGCACCCTCCTTGAGAAAGATTGGGTAAGAGAGGAAATCAAAATTGAAATTAGAAAATTCCTTGAATCAAACGAGAATGAAAACACAAAGCATACCAAAATCTTTGGGATACAGCAAAAGCAGTGATCAGAGGCCAATTTACAGCAATAACTGCACACATCAAAAAAGAAGAAAGAGCCAAAATCAACACTTTAAACAAACATCTCCAACAATAAGAGAAAGAACAGCAAGAAAAGCCTACAGTCACCAGAAGAAAGGAAAAATCAAGATTCAAGCAGAAATCAATGAAACAGAAAATAGAAGGGCTATAGATAAAATAAACAAGACCAGAAGTTGGTTTTTTGAAAAGAGCAATAAAATTGACAAACCACTGGCAAATTTAACAAAGGAAAAGAGGGAGAGAATATAAATAACACAAATAAGAAATGAAATGGGTGACATCACAACAGAACCAACTGAAATAAAAAG
>NW_006941338.1:0-1272 GCF_000298275.1 Orycteropus afer afer | reverse complement strand
AAAAAAAAAAATTAAAAAGCAACAAATAAATAAATAAAAGAAATCAGACATCATATTGCACTGGGGAAACCTGCTGCTAAAGACTTCCTTAAAGCGTTGAAAGGCAAAGATGTCACTTTGAAGACTAAGGTGCACCTAACCCAAGCCATGTTATTTTCATTCACCTCATACGCATGTGAAAGCTGGACAATGAATAAGGAAGACCGAAGAACAGTTGATGCTTTTGAATTGTGGTGCTGGTGAAGCATATTGAAAGTACCATGGACTGTCAGAAGAATGAACAAATCCATCTTGGAGGAAGTTCAGCCGGAATGCTCCTTGGAATCAAGAATGGCCAGACTTTGTGTGACCTTCTTTGGTCATGTTGTTAGAAGGCATCATTCCCTGGAGAAGGAGAGCATGCTTGGTAAAGTGGGTCAGTGAAGAAGGGGAAGCCCCTCAGCCAAAAGGACTCACCTCATGGCTGCAATGATGAGCTCAAGCCTGGCAAGGATTGTGAGGATGGTGGGACCAGGCAGTGTTCCATTCAGCTGTACACAGGGTCGTTATGAGTCAGAGTTGACTTGATGGCACCTAACACCCGCCACCACCACCAAGAGGTATGGAAATACTCATTTCCTGTTTCCCATTTCCCATATGTAACGAATTCATCCAGTGTGGAAGGTATTGGCACATTTGAGTGCTAGGTAAGAGTTCGAGAGTGTTTGTTTTACAGATAGTCCATCCCTGTCACTAGTTATTGAATCCCCTGACGTCTTCACAGTGATTTGTGATTTATAAGAGCATAGAGATAGCAGGAAGTCTTACACTCCCAGATCTCAAAGCCTATTATACAGCTACAATAGTCAAAACAGCCTGGTATTGGTACAATGATGGACACATAGACCAGTGGAACAGAATTGAGAACCCAGAAATAGATCCACTGACCTATGGTCAGCTGATCTTTGACAAAGGGCTGAAATCCATTCAATGTGGAAAAGATAGTCTCACAAATGGTGCTGGCAAAAACTGGCTATCCATTTGCAGAAAAATGAAACAAGATCCATACTTCACACCATACACAAAAACTAACTCCAATTGGATCAAAGACTTAGATGTGAAAGCTAAAACTCTAATGTTCATCAAAGAAAAAATGGGGGAAAACTTAGAGGTCCTAATTTATGGCATAAATAGATTATCAAGCATAACCCAAAATGCACAAACAGCAGAAGAGAAACTAGATGATTGGGACCTTCTAAAAATTAAATTTTTATGTGCTTCCAAAGACTTCTC
>NW_006941337.1:0-1316 GCF_000298275.1 Orycteropus afer afer | reverse complement strand
ATTTCTGTCACCAAGGCCAAATTTTCCAACTACCGGTGATTCTTCTTTGTTTCCAACTTTTGCATTCCAGTCACCAGTGATAATTAAAAATCAATTATTAACTTTATATGGAAAGGAAAGAGACTTTGGATAAGCAAAGCACTGCTGAAGAAGAAGAAAAAAAATAAGCCTCACACTCCCGAATTTCAAACCCTACTCTGCAGTCACAGTAGTCAAAACAGCATGCTATTGATACAATGACAGACAGATAGACCAATGAAACAGAATAAAAAACTCAGAAATAGACCCATCCATCTATTGATAGCTATTGATATTTGACAGAGGCCCATAAGCCATTAAATGGGGGAGAGATACCCTCTTTAAGAAATGGTGCTGGCAAAACTGGATATCCACTTGCAGAAAAATACCTCACCCCATACACAAAAACAAACTCAAGTTGGATCAAAGATTTAAATGTAAAACCCAAAACTATAAAGCTTATCAAAGATAAAGTAGGGGCAAATCTAGGGGCCCTAATTTACGTCATAGACTGTCAAGTATAACCAAAAATGCACAGGCAGTGGAAGAGAAGCTAGATGACTGTGACATTTTCAAAGTTAAATGTTTATTTGCATCGAAAGACTTCTCCAAAAGGGTAAAAAGAGAACCTGCAGATTGGGAAAAAATATTTGACTATGTCATATCTGACAAAGTACTTACCTCCAAAATTTATAGAAAATTTCAACACCTCAACATCAAAAAGACAAACAATCCAATTCAAAAATGGGCAAGGGACTTGAACAGACACTTCACTAAAGATGATACGCTGGTAGTCAACAAACACATGAGGAAATGTAATGATCATTAGCCATTACCAAAAACCAAACTTACTGCCGTCGAGTCAGATCTGACTCATAGTGACCCCTCCTTGGGTTTCTGAAGCAGTATTATTACAGAAGTAGATTGTCCAATCTTCCTTCCAAGGAGTGGCTGGTAGGTTTGAACTGCCATTAGAGAGACGTAAATCAAAACAACAGTGAGATATTTTACCCTAACAATAATAGCAAAACTCAACAAGACAGAAAATAACAAATGCTGATGAGGTTATGGAGAGATTGGAACTCTCATACACTGCTGGTGGGACTGCAAAATGGTAAAACCATTGTGGAAAATGGCATGGCATTTCCTTAAAACACTGAAAATAGAAATATCATTTGAACCAGAAATTCCATTACTAGGACAATATCTTTTTTTTTTTTTAATTTTATTTTGATTTGGGTGAAGATTTACAAAGTAAATTCACTTTTCATACAGCAGTTCACATATACTTTGTCTCA
>NW_006941336.1:0-1316 GCF_000298275.1 Orycteropus afer afer | reverse complement strand
TAGTCTTAGTGGTTCCACCAGGCTCTATCAGACCAGCAAACCTGGTCCCCCCACCCCTTTTTTTTTTCCAAATGATTTTGAGTTTTGTTTCACATTGTTTTTCCTCTCTATCCAGGATCTCTTACATAGATCCCCCTCCGAGTGATTGACTGTGGTAGCCGGGCACCATCCAGGTCTGCTGGTCTCATAGTCATATAGGCTACAAATCACATGGTGTACCAGTTGCTAGGACTAATTCTTTCTATGAATCTTTGGTTTTCTTCATTCTTCTTTGCTCTGCATGAAGAGAGACCCACGATTGCATCTAGATGGCTGCTTGCAAGCTTTTAAGATCCCAGTCACTACTTGCCAAAGTAGGAGGTAGAACAATGTTATGTGTAGTATGTTATGCCAATTGAACTTGATGTCCCCTGCAACTGTGGTCCCAAGCCCACAGCTTCAACTATGTGGTCCCTCTGGGTAGCTGGCTGTGACCAAGAAGTGACTACAACCTTGCCCCTTGTCAGCTCTACTATACACCTGGGAATTCAGATCGTACAAATACACTTATAGGACCATTGTCTGCCAACCCTATACGTGGTCTTGGGTACACTCCCTGCTTCATAGACATACCTAATCGTTCAGCCTGTCCACCTATCTATCCACCCATATACTCATGTTTGCCTTCACTGACAACATAGTACTGTATGTGCAAAAGGGTTCATCTTTGTTGTCTGTACCTCCCATGTACCTCTCTATGTTTTCCTCTTCCTCAGTGCTACCATGTTGATCACTCACATTTGGTACATTGCCCTTCTCTTCACCCAAATCAATACTTATCTCTACCTATCTAACAGTGTTCCCTGCCCTCCTCTCCACCCCTGGTAACCAACAAAGAAAATATCCTTCTACAGATAAACCTTTCCTTGACTTACAATAATGGACTAATACAATCTTTGTCCTTCTGTGCCTGACTCATTTCACTCAGCATAATGTCCTCCAAGTTTATCCACGTTATGCGGTGTTTTGCAGATTCTACATTATTCTTTAGGGTTGCATAGTATTCCACTGTGTGTATGTACCATAGTTTAGATATCCATTCCTCAGTTGATGGACATCTAGGTTGTTTCCATCTTTTGACTATTGTAAATAGTGCTGCGATGAACATGGGTGTGCCTATGTCTGTTCTTGTCACGGCTCTCCCTTCTTTAGGATATATACACCTAGTTGGCATTCCTTTTGTGCTTATAGATGCATTTGTCTGCAGTCTGTCTTTCCCCTGTGCATGACTATTTCCTTGTTTATTCTTCTCCTCCCCATGCATTTTTTTTTTTTTT
>NW_006941335.1:0-1308 GCF_000298275.1 Orycteropus afer afer | reverse complement strand
GCTACTGCAGCGAATTATCGAACTGAGCAGAGAGGTGGTGGGTGCTGCGGGAGAACTGTTGGTAAAAGGGCTGGAGAGAGGCAGCATGTCTACCTCTCAGGAATACGCCATGGGCTATTGATGGTGATTCTGTCTGCCTCTTGTGGGGTTAGAGGAGGCCAGAAGGTGCAGCCTTCTTGCCCCTTTAGCAGCTTGTAAGTGGAAAAATTCTTAAGCACATTCAATTAATTTCTATTGAGGTACAACTCTGGCCATTTATTCATGACAAAATGCTCAAAAGTGCAAAACTTATCAATTCACTCATAAAAATGAGTCTGAAAAGAACAATGAATCAACCCAGGCCCTTTGTATATCTTTACCTTCCCTGTACTATTGTTGTTATGTGCCGTTGCGTTGGACCTGACTCACAGTGACCCCTCCTTGGGTTTTTCTGAGGCTATATCACTACAGAAGTAGATTGCCCAACCTTCCTTCTGAGGAGTGGCTGGTGGGTTTGAACTGCCAGCCTTCTGGTTAGCAGTCAAATGCCTTAGGAACTATGCTACCAGAGCTCCTGGATATCATCTTAGATGTGTTAATTAAAGATGTAAAAAGAGATGAGAGCTCCCAGACAGAGGGAAAAATGTCAGCTGGAAATTCATACTTAATGGGGCAAGTGTGTATGGATGATAGCAAAAGGAGATAGAAAAAAACAGTATTCAGGGAGGCCTGGATTACAAAGAACAAGGTTTAGTGAAATAATAGGCAGGAGTTGCCAAATGGTCTTTCTTGATCCTCAGTCAAGTGCTTATTGAAATAGTCGTACTATGGAAAAAGCACAGGTAGTAGAATTAGCTGCCTAAGTCAGACATTTATGAGCTGTGTGATTTTGGCAGCCTTACTTGACATCTCTGAGCCTGTTTTCTTAGCTGTAAAATAAGAGAAGTAATACTTAACATTTAGAATTTTTGGGAGAATTAAATAATATTATTAAATGGCATAATACATGTAAAGCTTTTAGCACAGTGTATATCCTTAAAAATAAAAAACACTGCCATCAGTCACTTCCAACTCACAGTGACCCCATTGGGTTTCCAAAGCTGTAAGTCTTTACAGAAGTAGATTGTCTCATTCTTCCATGGAACACCTGTTGGGCTTGAACCACTGACCTTGTGGTTAGCAGTCAAATGCCATTACACCACACACACACACACACAAAACCTCACTGCTGTTGAGTCAATTTGACTCATAGTGACCTCTCCTTGAGTTTCTGAAGCCTTATCTCTACGGGAGTAGATTGCCCAATCTTTCTTTCTGAGGAGTGGCTGG
>NW_006941334.1:0-1316 GCF_000298275.1 Orycteropus afer afer | reverse complement strand
CCTGATCTATATTCCATTAACATTCTTTAAAAACATGGAGAAACCAGGGACTTCAGGTAAGATGGAAGAACAGGCAGACAAGCGACACAGACCCTCTTCAACAAAGAAAAGAAAAACCAATTGACAAAGATACAGAAGATAATCCTGGAACCCTGAGCTTTGAAAGGAACTATATAGAAGTGCATTAGTCACCAACTGGTGGAAAAACCTGAATGAAAACAGTGAGTACAGAGATGGTCAGAGCTGTGGACTGTCAGCTACTCTGATGACACCAACAGCCTGAATATTTCCAGGTTGTGTTGGACCTGAGAATTGACCTAAAGATCAGTCCAGGTCGCCAAAGTCTTCAGGGACAATTGCTCTGGTGGCCTATGACTAGGAAGGGAAACAGCAAGGAGGGAAACTACCATCTGGAGGGTGCAGCCATTTTGATTGTTTACATGCAACAGCCACTTTGGATATTTAAAGTGACCAAAGGCACAGCCATTTTGAATGTTTACAAGCGGTGGCCATTTGGATATTTAAAGTGACCAAGTGTGCAGCCATTTTGAATCTTTACAAGTGGCAACCATTTTGGATTTTAAAGTGATAGCATTCTCATTCAGATTCCAGGGACCTAAGAATATGTTCTGTTTGCCAAGGCCCACAAGGACGTCCAAAAGGCTGACAACAGGAAAGGAAATTAGTGGTGAGTGTATAAGTGCTGCCAACTAGCAAATACAGGAGCACAGTACCCTGCTTGCATAGATAACATACAAAGAAAACTAAAATCGTGGGCAAGTCACTCCAACATACAATCATCAATTAAATATAAACACAAAAACATCACAATGCCTCAGAGACAACAGAGCATCACAGTCTACAAAAAGAAGCAAGATAAAGCAGAAGAAACAAGGGACCAGGATACAGACCCAGAACACATCCCTGAGGAAGACACAGCATTAGAACTCCCTGATAATGAATTCAAAAGAATTATCTTTAGGTATCTTCAACAAATTGAAAGACAGATCAAGGAAAACACAGAGAAAACCTTAGAACAATTTCAAAAGACAATACAAGAACAAAATGACAAAATAAATTAAAAATTAGAAATGATACAAAATCTACATACAGAAATCCAGAAGATTAATACTAAATTTTCAGAAAGAGAGAAGACATTGAATGGGCAAAGGAGCAGAATTGAATCAATGAAAGACAGAATTAGAGAGATTGAAGGCAAATACCTGAACACTTCTTTGGAAAGGGATAAATCAGAAAGAGGTCAAAACAAAATGAAGAAAGCCTAAGGTTCATGTTGGATACCATCAAAAGGAATA
>NW_006941333.1:0-1257 GCF_000298275.1 Orycteropus afer afer | reverse complement strand
TAGATCTTTATGCATTCTATTTCATTTTTGACAACTTCCAATTTTCCTAGATTCATACTTTGTACATTCCATGTTCCAATTATCAATGGATGATTGCATCTGTTTCTTCTCATTTTGAGTCATGCCACATCAGCAAATAGAGGTCCCAAAAGCTTTACTCTGTCCACATCATTAAGGTCCATCCTACTCTGAGGAGACAACTGTTTCCCAGTCATATGTTGAGTGCCTTCCGGCCTGAGGGGCTCATCTCCTGACATCATATCAAACAGTGTTTCAGGGCTATTCATAAAGTTTTCCAGTAATATATTGGACAATGTTTCACTGCTATTCATAAAGCTTTCACTGGTCAAATCATTGAGAGGTACATGGCCTCTTCCTTCTTCCAAGTCTGTTTTTGTCTGGAAGCTCTGCTGGAACCTGTCCAACCATGAGTAATCCTGCTGGCATTTGAAACACTGGTAGCATAGCCTCCAGCCTCACAGCAACACATCCCCTGCCACAGTGTGACAAACTGACAGATGAATTCATCTCCCTTCGTTCCAAATTGTTCTGCTCACTTCCTGGTCTTCCTCTGCCATTCCAAACCCACCTCTGGCTTGCTCCCTGGTCTCCCTCAGCTCTTCTAAACCTACCACACTGGCTCATTCCTTCCTGGTCTCCCCTCCACTTCTGGTAACCACTAATAAACTTTAGTCTCTAAATATTTGCCTGTTCTTATCTTTTTATACAAGTGATGTCATACAAAGTTTGTTCTTTTGTGACTGACTTATTTCACTCAGAATATCTTCAAACTTCATATATGTTGTAACAATTATATTATCTTTTTAATATTGGTTGGCTCTATCCTCCTTGGCATTCCAGTCTCCCCACCCCCAACAGGGGGGATCTCAGCAATTTTGTGAGGGTTGCCTTGTATACCAGCACTTTTTTTTTTAAGTTGAGTGTTTGTTTTTCTAATTTTTATTGTGATTTAGATTGTTTAAAGAGCAAATTCACTTTCCATACAGCAGTTCACATACACTTTGTCTCAGGACATTGACTGCAATTTCCCACAATGCAACAGCTCTCTTTCCACTTCCTCCCCACAGCTATCTCTTTCCTGTGTCCTTCCCTCCCATGCACTCCTGCCTTCCAAGGTGTCTCTCTGCGTATACACAGCCCTTCTATTCTCCCATGATTGATCTCTCCAAGGAGTGTATCTACATAATGTCAATGTTCAGCTTATATGCCTGTCTTTTGTTTGGCTTGCAGCCACAG
>NW_006941332.1:0-1316 GCF_000298275.1 Orycteropus afer afer | reverse complement strand
AGGAAAGGAGACAGGTGGTGAGTGTATAAGTGCTGTCAACTAGTGAATAGAGGAGCACAGCATAGTACCCTACTTGCATAGGTAACGTACAAACAAAACAAAGAAATCAAAAATTGTAGGCAAGTCACTCCAACATACAATCACCAATTAAATATAAACACAAAAATGTCACAATGCCTTGGAGACAACAGAGCATCACAGTCCACACAAAGAAGCAAGATAAAGCAGGAGAAACAAGGGACCAGGATACAGACCTGAAACACTTCCCTGAAGAAGACACAGTATTGGAACTCCCTGATAAGGAATTCAAAAGAATTATATTTAGATTTCTTCAATGAATTGAGAGACAGGTCAAGGAAAACGCTGACAAAATTGATGAAAACACAAAGAAAACCCTAGAAAATTTTTGAAAGACAATACAAGAACAAAATGACAAAATAAATGAAAACTTACAAATGATACAAAATCTACACATAGAAATCCAGAAGATTAATAACAAATTTTCAGAAATAGATAAGACATTGAACAGGCAAAGGAACAGAATTGAATCAATGGAAGACATAATTAGTGAGATTGAAGGAAAATACCTGAATACTTCTTTGGAAAGGGATAAATCAGAAAAAAGATCAAAACAAAATGAAGAAAGCCTAAGGTATCCCACATGGGATACCATCAAAAGTGTAATTGGAATCCCAGAACAGGAAGAGACAAATAAAACCAGAGAGAAAATTGTCAAAGATTTGTTGAAGGAGAATCTTCCTGGTATGATGAAAGATGAAAATATATTCATTCAGGAAGTCCAACGAACCCCAAACAGGATAGACTTCAAAAGAAAATCACAAGGACATATCATCATCAGACTCACCAAAACCAAAGACAAAGAAAGAATCATGAGAGCAGCACAGGAAAAATTAAAAGTTACCTACAAGGGGCAACCAATAAGACTAAGTTCGGATTTCTCAGCAGAAACCATGCAGGCAAGAAGACAATGGGATGGTATATATAAAACCCTGAAAGAAAAAAATTTCAAACCAAGAATTATGTACCCAGCAAAACTATCCCTCAAATATGTTGGTGAAATTAGGACATTTCCAGAAAAGCAGAAATTAAGGGAATTTGTTAAAACCAGATCAATCTTACAAGAGATGCTAAAGGGATCCCTTTGGACAGAGAAGCAAAAACAGCCAACAACAACTGACCATTAACACACATGATGATATAACCCAGAAACCAACCCAGCTATGGAAGTATCCAAAGTAAATAAGCCTACAAGATTGTAAACAGGGAACCAGAGACATCAATTGACAAATGCAGAC
>NW_006941331.1:0-1253 GCF_000298275.1 Orycteropus afer afer | reverse complement strand
CATAGATATTTATTATGGTTATATCTTCATGATCAATTGATCCTATAATCATTATATAATGTCCTTCCTTGTCTTGTATGGTGGTTTTTGTCTTAAAATCAATTTGATCAGAAATTAGTATTGCCACTCCTGCTCTCTTACAGTTGCCATTTGCTTGATACATCTTTTTCCAACCTTTGATTTTTTAGGCTATTTTGTCTTTATCTTTAAGGTGTGTCTTTTGTAGGCAGCACATTGATGAGTTACTTTTTCTTATCCAATCTGCAACTCTCTGTCTCTTGAGTTGTGCATTTAATCTATTAACATTCAGTGTAATTATTGACAAATATGATTGGTTGCTGTCATTTTGTTATGTGATGTGTTTTTCATGGTGTCTCTGGTCTCTTTGTTCCATATTATTTTCTGTGCTGAGCGCATTATGTTTATGAATCCTGTTATCTTTTCATTTGTTGCTGTTGTTTTAGTATTTGCAGAATATTTGTGCTTGTCCTCTTTTTTATTGTGATATGAAAGTTTATCATTTTTCTTTGAGGTTACCAATGATTTTTAATTTTCTCCCCAAGTTTAGAAAAGCCCATTCTATCTTGCAACTCTCTTAACTTCCTCACCATTTAGAAGTTCTGCAGCTACAGTCTTTTCCCTCTTTTTGTTTGTGGTAGTCCTCACTTGCCAACTGATGTTTCTGGTTCCCTGTTTACAATCTTGTAAGCTCATTTTATTTTGGATATGTCCATAGCTGTAATTTCTGGGTTAGGTCATCTTGTGTATTAATGGTTGGTTGTTATTTGCTATTTTTTTTCTCTGTTCAAAGGACTCCCTTTAGCATCTCTTGTAAGGTTGGTTGGTTTTTAAAAATTCCCTCAGTTTCTGCTTATCTGAAAATCTCCTAATTTCACCATCATATTTCAGGGACAATTTTGCCAGGTATATAATTTTTCGTTGAAAATTTTTCTCTTTCAGGGTTTTATATATACCATCCCTTTGCCTTCTCACTTGCATGGTTCTGCTTAGAAATCAGAGCTTATCGTTACTGGCTGTCCTTTGTAAGTAACTTGTTTTTACCATTCTGCTTTCAAGATTCTGTCTTTGTCTTTGGTTTTGATGAGTTTGATGATGATATGTCTTGGTTATTTTCTTTTTGGGTCTATCTTGTTTTGTGTTCGTTGGACTTCCTGTATGAATGTATTCTTATTTTTCATCGTATCAGGGAAGTTCTTCTTCAACAGATCTTGGACAATTTTCTCAGTGGTTTT
>NW_006941330.1:0-1316 GCF_000298275.1 Orycteropus afer afer | reverse complement strand
ATTTACAGAGCAAATTCACTTTCCATACAGCAGTTCACATATACTTTGTCTCATGTCATTGACCACAGTTTACCACAATGTAACAGCTCCCCACCCACTTCCTCCCCATAGTTACCTCTTCCCAGTGACCAAACCTCCATACTCTCCTGCACCCTGAGCTGTCTCCCTGTGCATAAGCAGCCCTTCTTTCTCCCATGATTGTTCTCTCCAAAGCGTGTGTCTACTTGAAGTAAATGTTTAACTCACATGCCTGTACTTTGGCTGGAAACCACAGGTGTGGGTTCAATTCCAGACCTGAAGGGCAGCTAGGGGCCATAATCTCAGTGGTTCCACCAGGCTCTATTGGACCAGTAAACCTGGTCCCCACCTTCTTTTTTTTTCCTCCAAATGATTTTGAGTTTTGTTCCACATTGTTCTCCCTCTCTATTCAGGATCTCCTATAACTACAAATTCTTAAAGACATACTTAGGAACGGATCTTATTTGTAATCTGGTGTCTGTGTATACCATCTTTAAAATCCCATTATCTTATTCTTGCTTTATGTTGTTTAATACAGTATTCTTTTATTGTTTCATTTGTCTCTTTTATCTTTAGATGCTTTGTCTAACAAACTAAATTTAACTCTTCCCGTTTTTCGGTTTTGCTATTTGTGGTAGTAAGGTTGTGTGTCAGCTTGGCTGGGTGGTGGTTTTGAGTGGCTGGGCAGCTGGATGTAGTTATTTCCCATGGTGAGATTGTAATCACCTCCATGGTAGAATCTGCCTTTGGGGTGTGGTCTGCTTCCAGTATATAAGGAGAAGCTTTGAGAAAGGTCTGAAGCTTTTGGCACATCTGGACCTTGTGTGTAGCTGAGTCCTCGTTTCAGTGGCCTGCCATGTTGCCTGCCAGTCTTGAGATTGTTCCTGGACTTGAACTAGTGGATTGCTGTGTTGTCTGCTGATCTTGGGACTGTGCCATTTTACCCATCAAAATTGAGTCCATCAGCCTTAGCAACCAGCAGCTGCATGAGTCAGGAAAAGCTTCCAGCTCCAGTGGGCCTGGAACAGAAGGCAGAGCCAAAGCCCAAGTTACTAGAACTGGCCTTCACCCAGGCCCTAGAGCCAGCACTTTGAACTTGGATTTCTAGCCTCCTAAATTGTAAGATTGTTATTTGCCGTCGAGTCGCCCCCGACTCATAGTGACCCCTCCTTGGGTTTCCGAGGCAGTATCACTACGGAAGTAGGATTGCCCAACCTTCCTCCGAGGAGTGGCTGGTGGGTTTGAACCGCCAGCCTTCTGGTTAGCAGTCAAGTGCCTTAGGCACTATGCTACCAGAG
>NW_006941329.1:0-1257 GCF_000298275.1 Orycteropus afer afer | reverse complement strand
ACTCAGAGGCTAGCTTGCTTTTCTAAGCTCATGTCGTTATTTTCATTGTTGTTGTTGTTATGTGCCGTCGAGTTGGACCCGACTCATAGCGACCCTTCCTTGGACTTCCGAGGCAGTATCACTACAGAAGTAGATTGCCCCACCTTCCTTCCGAGGAGTGGCTGGTGGGTTTGAACCGCCAGCCTTCTGGTTAGCAGTCAAATGCCTTAGCCACTATGCTACCAGAGCTCCCAATATGTATTTTAGGGGGATACAATTGAATCCATAACAGTAACTAAAACAACATAGAGTTTAGAGGTCTCATTATGATTTAGGTAAAATAACTAGGCATAGCCTGTTCCAGTTCCTTGCACTGAACAAGTTTAATGGTAATAATTTCAAAATATATAATTTTTTTTAACATGCTCAATGAATTTTTTTTAAAAGGATGCCTGATTCAGGAACATCTCTGAGCATTTTAGTCACGCCTTGCCATAACCACAGGTTAAACCCAAGAGACTTCCACATACTTCCAGATTCTTCTCCCCCATCCCATTTCCTTTTCTCCAGCAGAAGAGCTATAAGTGGGTAAAGAGGGACTCCCTGCCCAGGAGCAAGGTGCCTCCTTACTGCCTGGCTTTTGCAGCAAAGGCTTCCTTTTGAACTTTTGAACAGCAGGTCAAATCAGGGGCCCCTCCAGCCTCTTGTACAGGAGTCTGTGTTGTAGAATACCAGTTCTCTGCTGTGTGCCTTCAAGCAGATCATTGTTCTCCCCAAACACACTCTGAGACCACAGAGGTGGTGTTTAATGATTAACAGCAGAGCCAGCTGACAGTGGGGGGAGGGAGGGCTCCTTTAGGGATTAAGAGACTGGGTTGGTTAACAAAAGAAAGAGCCCAGGAGAACACTGCTTTAATTATCAGAGTCGTTGCTGGAAGACAATCATTTGCCCACTGGAAAAAGATCTGTAAAAGGTGGCTGCTCCTAAACATAGCTGATGGTTCTACCCAGTGCCCGGCTTCTCACCTCAGACCTTCCAAACACTTGTCAGATCTGGCCCTGGGATTGTCAAGGAGTGCAAAGAAAGAATGACTTGCTTAGGATTCCATGCCAGAATATTTTGCTAACTTGCTTCACTGCTCTCAAATTAGGAGTTTTTGTCAAGAAAGAATGAGGCTGTAACACCCAGGCAGAGGTGGCTTTGGAAGGGGGGGGGGGGGGGGGCAGGAAAGGTGCTTTCCAGTAGAGCAGCTCTCACAAGGGGCATTGTCCATGGCT
>NW_006941328.1:0-1256 GCF_000298275.1 Orycteropus afer afer | reverse complement strand
ACTGTTCAATAATTTCCACACTTTGTTGGACCACCTTTCTTTGGAATGGGCACAAAACGGATCTCTTCCAGTCAGTTGGCCAGGTAGCTATCTTCCAAATTTCTTGACATAAATGAGTAATCTCCTCCAACACTACATCCATTTCTTGAAACATCTCAATGGATATTCCATAAATTCCTGGAGCCCTGTTTTTCTTCAATTCCTTTAGTGTAGCTTTGACTTCTTCCTTCCATACCATTGGCTCTTGATCAAAGGCTATCTCCTGAAATAGTTGGACAACAACCAACTATTTTTGATACAGTTATTCTGTTAATTCCTTCCCTCTTCTTTTGATGCTTCCCACATTCTTTATTATTTTGGCCATAAACTCACTGCCCTCAAGTCATTTCCAACTCTTAGCAACCCCTCCCTGGGTTTTTGAGGCGGTATCTCTACAGAAGTAGATTGCCCAATATTTCCTTCTGAGGAGTGGCTTGTCGGTTTGAACCTGACCAGCCTTCTGGTTAGCAGGCAAATGCCTTAGGCACTATGTTACCAGAGCTCCCATTTTGGCCATGGAATCTAATATTACTTTTCATGGCTTGAATTTTTTCCTCAGTTCTTTCAGCTTGAGAAATGCCAAGTGTTTTCTTCTGTTTTGGTTTTCTAACTTCAGGGCTTTGTTCATTTCATAATAATACTTCACTTTGTCTTCTGCAGCTTCCCTTTGAAATCTTCTGTTCAGTTCTTTTATTTCAGCATTTCTTCTATTCGCTTTAGCTTCACTCCATTCGAGAGCAAATTTCCCAGTCTCTTCTAACATCCATTTTGGTCTTTTCTTCCTTTCCTGTCTTTTTAATAACTTCTTGCTTTCTTCAGGTCTAATGTTCTTGATGTCCCACAACTTACTTGGTCTTTGGTCACTGGCATTCAGTTTTTCAAATCTATTCTTCAGATGGTCTCTAAATTTAGAAGAGATATAATCAAGGTTGTAATTTGGCTCCCGTGGATTTATATTAACTTTCTTTAGCTTCAACTTGAACTCACATGTGAGCAATTGATGGTCTGTTCCACAGTTAGCTCCTGCTCCTGTTTTGACAGACGATATTGAGCTTCTCCATTGGCTCTTTCCACAGATGCAGTCGATCTGATTTCTGGTTTTCCAGCTGTGGAGATTCATGTGTATAGCCAATGATAATGTTGCTGAGAAAAAGATATTTGCAATGAATAAGTTGTTGGTCTTGCAAAATTCTATCATGTGATCTCTGGTGTCAATT
>NW_006941327.1:0-1256 GCF_000298275.1 Orycteropus afer afer | reverse complement strand
GCCATGGACAATGCCCCTTGTGAGAGCTGCTCTACTGGAAAGCACCTTTCCCCCCCCCCCCCCCCCCCCCTTCCAAAGCCACCTCTGCCTGGGTGTTACAGCCTCATTCTTTCTTGACAAAAACTCCTAATTTGAGAGCAGTGAAGCAAGTTAGCAAAATATTCTGGCATGGAATCCTAAGCAAGTCATTCTTTCTTTGCACTCCTTGACAATCCCAGGGCCAGATCTGACAAGTGTTTGGAAGGTCTGAGGTGAGAAGCCGGGCACTGGGTAGAACCATCAGCTATGTTTAGGAGCAGCCACCTTTTACAGATCTTTTTCCAGTGGGCAAATGATTGTCTTCCAGCAACGACTCTGATAATTAAAGCAGTGTTCTCCTGGGCTCTTTCTTTTGTTAACCAACCCAGTCTCTTAATCCCTAAAGGAGCCCTCCCTCCCCCCACTGTCAGCTGGCTCTGCTGTTAATCATTAAACACCACCTCTGTGGTCTCAGAGTGTGTTTGGGGAGAACAATGATCTGCTTGAAGGCACACAGCAGAGAACTGGTATTCTACAACACAGACTCCTGTACAAGAGGCTGGAGGGGCCCCTGATTTGACCTGCTGTTCAAAAGTTCAAAAGGAAGCCTTTGCTGCAAAAGCCAGGCAGTAAGGAGGCACCTTGCTCCTGGGCAGGGAGTCCCTCTTTACCCACTTATAGCTCTTCTGCTGGAGAAAAGGAAATGGGATGGGGGAGAAGAATCTGGAAGTATGTGGAAGTCTCTTGGGTTTAACCTGTGGTTATGGCAAGGCGTGACTAAAATGCTCAGAGATGTTCCTGAATCAGGCATCCTTTTAAAAAAAATTCATTGAGCATGTTAAAAAAAATTATATATTTTGAAATTATTACCATTAAACTTGTTCAGTGCAAGGAACTGGAACAGGCTATGCCTAGTTATTTTACCTAAATCATAATGAGACCTCTAAACTCTATGTTGTTTTAGTTACTGTTATGGATTCAATTGTATCCCCCTAAAATACATATTGGGAGCTCTGGTAGCATAGTGGCTAAGGCATTTGACTGCTAACCAGAAGGCTGGCGGTTCAAACCCACCAGCCACTCCTCGGAAGGAAGGTGGGGCAATCTACTTCTGTAGTGATACTGCCTCGGAAGTCCAAGGAAGGGTCGCTATGAGTCGGGTCCAACTCGACGGCACATAACAACAACAACAATGAAAATAACGACATGAGCTTAGAAAAGCAAGCTAGCCTCTGAGT
>NW_006941326.1:0-1258 GCF_000298275.1 Orycteropus afer afer | reverse complement strand
AGAAGAGAGACCAGATGATTGGGACCTTCTAAAAATTAAATTTTTATGTGCTTCCAAAGACTTCTTCAAAAGAATCAAAAGAGAATCTACAGATTGGGAAAAAGTATTTTGCAATGACATATCTGACAAGGGACTTATCTCTAGAATTTATAGAAAACACCAACACCTCAATACCAAAAAGACAAACAGTCCAATGAAAAAATGGGCAGAAGACATGAATAGACACTTCACCAAAGAGGATATTCAAGCGGCCAAAAAACATGTGAAGAAATGCTCGTGATCATTAGTTATTAGGGAGATGGAAATCAAAACAACAATGGGATACCATCTTGCTCCAACACTAATAACAAAATTCAAAAAGACAGAAAAATAAAAATGTTGGCATGGTTGTGGAGAGATTGGGATTCTCATACACTGCTGGTGGGACTGTAAAATGGTACAACCATTGTGGAAATCAGTATGGTTATTTCTTCAAAAGTTGGAATTAGAAATACCACTTGACTCAGCCATTCCATTACTAGGTATATACTCTAAAGAAGTGAGAACCATGACAAGAACAGATATATGCACACCCATGTTCATCACAACACTATTTACAATAGCCAAAAGATAGAAACAATTTAGGTGTCCATCAACTGAGGAATGGATAACCAAACTATGGTACATACACACAATGGAATACTATGCAATGCTAAGAAGTAATGTAGAATTTGCAAAACACCGCATAATGTGCATGAACTTGGAGGACATTGTGCTGAGTGAAATAAGTCAATCACAAAAGGACAAATATTGTATTAGTCTGCTATTGTAAAAGTCAAGGAAGTTTTATTTATGGATGGAAGTTTTCTGTTGGTTATCAGGAGTGGTATGGGAGGGGAGAGAACACTTAGATAGATAGATAAAATACTGATTTGGGTGAAGTGGAGGACAATGTACCAAATGTGAGTGATGAATATGGCAGCCTCGAGGAAGAGAAAGACATAGAGAGGTACATGGGAAGCACAGAGAACAAAGATAAACCCTTTTGTACATACAGTACTACATTATCAGTGAAGGCAAACATGGGTATACAGGTGCATAGATGGGTGGACAGGCTGAACTAATAGGTATGTCTATGATGTGGGGAGTGTACCCAAGACCATATATAGGTTTGGCAAACAAAGGTCCTATAAGTTTATTTGTATGATCTAAACTCCCAGTTGTATAGTAGAGCTGACAAGGGGCAAGGTTGTAGTCAGTTCTTGGTCACAGCCATCTA
>NW_006941325.1:0-1273 GCF_000298275.1 Orycteropus afer afer | reverse complement strand
CCTTTGAAGATACCTAAATATAATTTTTTGAATTCCTTATCAGAGAGTTCCAATGCTGCTTCTTCCTCAGGGATGTGTTCTGGGTCTGTATCCTGAGCCCTTGTTTCTACCACTTTATCCTGCTTCTTTGTGTGGACTGTGATGGTCTGTTGTCTCCAAGGCATTGTGGTGTTGTTGTCTTTAGATCTCTGTTAACTGTTTGTGAAGAGCATCCAAGGGTGATTCAGGTTCTTCTTGGTAGTTTTTTAACATTGGCCCATTGGTGGAGAAGGAGGAAGTGGCTCTCGCTCAGTAAGTGAAGTTATAGGAGGTGTGGACATAGTTGTGTCTTATGGGGACTGTTGCTGTCTCCCACTCAGTTAGACAAAAATTACAATTGAATTACCATCAAAAAACTAAAAGCACATGGACAAAAAACACACCATGTAATCATACAGGAGCAGTAACCAAAAAAGGGAAAAAGAAGAAGAAAAAAAAAAACAAGAAAACCCTCAATATCTGGGGATAGGACACTAAGAGTAAAAAAGGTGGAGAAGGAGAATAATGATGAAAAAATGGGGAAAATGCAAAAAGAAAAATAAGGAATGGGGTTAACCACAAGAAAAAAAGGGGGTGGTGAATTAAATTCAAAACAAAAAATTTTCAACCAGGAACAGGGAAAAGAAAAAAAGCTGAAAACTAGGACCTAGAAGGGGAAGAATAAGAATAATAGTAAAACGGACAAAAGTATTAACAATAATAGTTGTTTTAAAGCAGACAAACAGAAGCAAACCAATCACCAGAAAAAAGAAAGCGAAAAATAAATAAATAAAAATATAAAAAGAGAAAAAAGAAAATCGGCGGAGGACAGGGCAGGGCACCCAGGCTCCATCTGAGCACACAGACTGTGATGGAGTTCCTGTGGGCCCAGAAGGTAGGTGGGAGTGGGGGATGGCTGCACCTCCATTTACCAAGCGGGTGTGGAGTATAAGAGTAACAAGAGGAATATCACACCTTTTCAGTCTTGCAGGTCCTGAGTGTCCTTGGGGTTGCTAGAAAGCAGAACCTCTTCTTAAGCCCCTGGAATCTTGGAGAGCACTCTCTCTTTTAATATCCAAAATGGTCAAGCCACTTGTAACATTCAAAATGGTGGTATCCTCCAGACTGGCAAAGGTCCACAGCTCAGCCCACCTTTCTCTTCACCTTCTCCGTTTATTCCCCAGCCACCAGAGCAGTCCTCCGTGCAGTCCCTGGCTAGCAGGGCTGATTTTTAGGTTAATTCTTAGGTCCTACC
>NW_006941324.1:0-1317 GCF_000298275.1 Orycteropus afer afer | reverse complement strand
AAAAAAAAAAAAAAAAAAAAAAACCTATTGCCACTGAGTTTATTCCCACTCATAGTGAACCCCATTGGGTTTCTAAGGCTGTAAATCTTTATGGAAGTAGACCGCCTCATCTTCCTCCCATGGAGCAGCTGGCTAGTTTGAACCACTGACCTTCTGATTAGTAGCCAAATGTCTCACCCAGTGCACCACCAGAGCTCCTTTAAACAGGCATAGAGGCTAGGATTTATAATGCATCACAAAATGGAGAACTATTGCTAAAAGGGCCATATTAAGCAATTCACTGCAGTGTATCAACCTTATTCTTTTCTTTGTCTCCTCTCCCAGAAGCAGAACTACTGGATTTGAAATTTCCTAATGGTGAAAATATATTTCCACAAAATCGTATATATCTATTACCTTTTATTTACACTGCCACAACCCCAATCTAACATTTGTATTTTCATAATAGCCTTTTATTTGAAAAATTATGTTTAAGTCAATTCTCCTATGTACCCAGGATCCAAACCAAATCCATTGCCATTGAATCAATTGCAAATCATAGAGACCCTATTGGACAGAGTAGACCTGATCCATAGGCTTTTTAAGGCTGTAATCTTTAGGGAAGCAGACTGCCACATCTTTCTCTTGTGGAGCAGCTGGTGGTTTAGAGCTGCCAAACTTGTGGTTGGCAGCTAAATGCTTAACCACAGTACCAGTAGGGGGCCTGGTACCCAGGATACCGCGATGAATATGATGGAGCTTCCTTGTGCTCATTCCCTGGAAGTTTAGGAAGGCTTATAAGAAAAGCTGATACCAGATTTAGCTCTTAGCAGGGTGCAAATATAGCCAAAGCAGAAAGGACTGCAGTGGTTCAGGAAAGAGTCAGATAAAAACAGTGTCAAAACACTATGTACTAACAGACTAGACATTGGCACAGTACGATAGATACATAAGAAATGAAGCAGTACATTGTGCAAAGTGCAGAGGGTGGTTTTATCAAGGAAGAATTCCCATTAGAGTTGATTCTTTCCAACCGGAGAGGAAGGGGCACTGCATGCAGAGAGCCAAGCAGACGACAACACATAGAGGGGCCATTGTGACGGTGCGTGGGAACAGTGACTCAGTGAAGATGGTGAAGTGGCAGAAAATCAAAGTAGAGCCACTTGACCTAGTTGTAATAGGTTTTGAATGTCATATTAAGTAATTTGAACTTCTTGTTGTTGTTGTTATATGCTGTGGAGTTGGACCCGACTCATAGCGACCCCTCCTTGGGTTTCCAAGGCAGTATCACTATGGAAGTAGATTGTCCAACCTTCCTTCCGAGGAGTGGCTGGTGGG
>NW_006941323.1:0-1317 GCF_000298275.1 Orycteropus afer afer | reverse complement strand
AGAAATTAAGGGAATTTGTTAAAACCAGACCAACCTTACAAGAGATGCCAAAAGGAGTCCTTTGGACAGAGAACCAACAACAACTGACCATTAACACACATGATGACATAACCCAGAAACCAACCCAGTTATGTAAGTATCCAAAGTAAATAAGCCTACAGGATTGTAACCAGGTGACCAGAGACATCAATTGACAAATGAGGACAGCTACAAACCAAAAATAGGGAAAAAATTGTATAGTTACAGAACTTCTAAATGGTAAGGAAGTCAAGACACCTGCAAGATAGAACAGACTGTTCTAAACTTGGGAAGAAAATTATAAATCACAGGGTAACCTCAAAGAAAAATGATAAACCTTCACATCAAAGTAAAAAAAGGACCAGCACAAATATTTAGCAAATACTAAAACAATAGCAACAAATTAAGTGATAACATGATTCATAAACAAAATTAGCTCAGCACAGAAAATTATATGGAACAAAGAAATCAGGAGCACCATGAAAAAACTCATAATAAAATGACAGCAACAAATTCATACTTGTCAATAATTATATATCTGACAAGGGACTTATCTCTAAAATTTATAGAAAACTCCAACACCTCCACAACAAAAAGATTAACAATCCAATTTAAAAATGGGTGGAAGACATGAATAAACACTTTACCAAAGAGGATATTCAGGCGGCCAGCAAACTCATGAAGAAATGCTCACAATCATTAGCCATCAGAGTGATGCAAATCAAAACAATAATGAGATATCATCTCACCCCAGCATTAATGGCAAAGTTCAACAAGACAGAATATAACAAATGTGGAGGGATTGGGACTCTCATACACTGTAGGTGGGACTATAAAATGATACAACCACTGTGGAAAGCAGTATGGTGATTCCTTAAAAAGCTGGAATTAGAAATAGTATTTGACCCAGCAATTGCATTACTAGGTATATATCCTAAAGAAGTGAGAGCCAGGGCAAAAATAGATATATGAACATCCATGTTCATCGCAGCATTATTTACAATAGGAAAGGAGGGAAGCAACATATGTGCCCATCAACAGAAGAATGGATAACCAAACTATGGTACATACACACAATGGAATACTATGCAACACTAAAGAATAATGTAGAATCTGGAAAACACTGTATAACATGGATGAACTTGGAGGACTTTATGCTGAGTGAAATGGGTCAATCACAGAAGGACAAATATAGTATTAGTTCATTATTGTAAAAAGTCAAGGAAAGGTTTATATATGGAAGGAAACTTTCTTTGTTGGTTACCAGATGTGGGAGGGGAGGGGAGGGAACACTGCAAA
>NW_006941322.1:0-1224 GCF_000298275.1 Orycteropus afer afer | reverse complement strand
AATGAGCTCAGCACAGAAAATTATATAGAACAAAGAAACCAAGAGCACCATGAAAAAAGCACATAATAAAATGACTGCACCAAATTCATATTTGTCAATAATTACACTGAATGTTAATGGATTAAATGCACAACTTAAGAGACAGAGAGTTGAAGAATGGATAAGAAAATATAACCCATCAATATGCTGTCTAAAACAGACAAACATTACAGACAAACACAAAAATAGATTAAAAATCAAAGGTTGGAAAAAGATATATCAAGCAAATGGCAACAAAAAAGAGCAGGAGTGGAAATATTAATTTCTGATCAAATTGAATTTAAGACAAAAACCACTATATGAAACAAGGAAGGGCATTATATGATGATTAAAGGCTCAATTGAATAAGAAGATATAGTCATAATAAATATCTATGAAGCCAATGAAAGAACCAAAAATACATAAATTAGACATTAAAAGAGTTGAAAGGGCAAATAGATGACTCCAAAGTCATAGTAGGAGACGTTAATACACAACTTTCAATGAAAGAACAACTGGAAAGAAACTCAACAAAGATGCAGAAGAGCTAAACAATACAATCCACCAACTTGACCTTATAGACATCAACAGAGCACTTCACCCCACAACAGCACAATAAACATTCTTTTCCAGTCCACATAGATTATTCTGCATAATAGGCCATATGTTAAGCCATAAAGCAAACCTTAAAAAAAATTAAAAACATTGAAATACTGCAAAGCATTTTCTCACATCACAATGTATTCAAATTAGAAATCAACAATAGGAAGATCATTGTAAAAAGAACAAACACATGGAAATTGAACAACACCCTCCTTAAGAAACACTGGATAACAGAAGAAATAAAACATGAAATTAAACAATTATTTGAATCAAATGAGAATGAAAACACAACATACCAAAATCTTTGGTGCACAGCAAAAGCAGTGTTCAGAAGCCAATTTACAATAATAAATGAACACATCAAAAAAGAAAAAAAGAGTCAAAATCAACATTTTAAACCAACATCACCAACAATTAGAAAAGGAACAGCATGAAAAGCCTACAGTCACCACAAGAAAGGAAATAATGAAGACTTGAGCAGAAATCAATGAAATAGAAAATAGAAAGACAACAGAAAAAAATCAACAAGATTAGAAGTTGGTTTTTGAAAAACTTAATAAAATTGACAAACCAATGGCAAATTTAACAAAGGAAAAGAGGGAG
>NW_006941321.1:0-1211 GCF_000298275.1 Orycteropus afer afer | reverse complement strand
ATATATACAAGTTTTACTGTTTTTTGTTTCTCCAGAGAACCCAGTCCAACACATTTGGTACCAAGATTGGTTCTAGAGAGACAAAATCATAAGGATGGGCTTCTTAAATTGGTTCTCCGGTTTGATTAATCTTAAAGACAGTAGTGACCCTGTATCTGTTAGTAAAGAGGGCCCTGCTAATCTGTGGCATGAGGTGGCAACATTAATACACAAAACAGCACCACTAATAGATGAAGTACTTGTGAGAAGTGATGCTCTGGGTGATTGGATATTTGATACTTTTCTGCAATTTTGTCAGAATGAGGAGTACAAGGAAGCTAGTTGGTTGGTCCTACTTACACTAGACAAAATGGTGAAAGAGTGAGATGAGCTCACAGCTGCTGAGTCTTGGCTTAAGCACTGCATAAAAGACCTCAGTGCTTCCAGTTGTGCTCTGAAAGAAAGCCTTGTATCTTCTAGTAACAGTTGATAATGCTGAAAACCAAACCCAGAGTCTTATCGTAAGGGTGGCTGAATTACAACACCAATTAAATTGCCAATCCAGAATGGTGTCTGACATTAAAGTGAGGGCATTGATTGGAAAAAATGGGATCCTAAAACCTGGGATGGGGACATATAGACAGATCATCAGGAAGATCAGGATATGGAGCCTGTAAATTCTGTTGAATCCCTCCCATCTGAATGGATTACTGTAAAACCATTATCACCTCTCCCTAAATTTGATGGGATTAACTCAACAGTTCCTGCTGGGTCACTATTTGAGGCAGAGGCCATGAAAGACATTCCTGAGTGCTCTCAGGAACTGCCTCAAACACCCATTGTTGCTACGAGACTCATAACTAAAGTCAAGTCCAAGCGAGCCCCAAAAGGTGAAACAGAAAGTGTGACTGAGGAGGTGGTACGCTATACCGAAAAAGACCTACTTGACTTTGCTAACATGCTGAGGCATGGATTATGCGGTGGCCTACCTTAAGTCAAGTTGAAGTACCAGACCTCACTTGGTATAGTGTAGAAGAAAGTATCCAGAGGCTTAGGGAGATTGACCTGTTAGAATGGATTTATTAGATTTGACCCCTGGAGCCAGAAATGGAGAGTCCAGAAGACACGCCTTCCACCAGTACCGTGAGGAATAAATTTGTGAAGGGAGCTCCAGCATCCTTGAAGACTGCTGTGATTGTTATTTTATGTAAACCTGAGTTGACAGTGGGAAC
>NW_006941320.1:0-1257 GCF_000298275.1 Orycteropus afer afer | reverse complement strand
CCGCCATCTTGCCCCGCCGCAACAACTGCTTTTAATAACAAAAGATTAGAAATTAAATTCTAATAGAGGTACAATAACAAATTAGGATACTATATAGGCATTAAAAAAATTAGGCGGACTTTATATACACTGATGATAGAATGATCTCTAAAATATACTGTTAAATAGAAAAAGCCAGTTGCACAATATATGTATGCATTGCCTCTCTGTCTGCATTGCACATGCAGACAGGCTGTGCCTCAAACTTCCAGGCAGGCATAAGACTGGTGTTCACTATTCTTTGGTTGTTACATTAACCTGTGATTCAGCTGGATACACAAGACATTTACACAGTATTGCCAAAGTGAAAGCCATTATTATTATTTATAGAAAGCAAATGGTAAGCAATAACAACAGATTCTTGAAAGGAGAATTGCTTATCCTTCCCCAAATTACCCTTGTCCATATGTTACTGGGCAGGTGTGCTGTGGTTCAGATCTGATGTCAGATGCTGTTTTCATATCATTGCTGCCTCTAACTACCACCAGCCTCCTGTGGGGGAGGTATGGGATGGTCTGCGTGGCTCCCGAGGCTTCTGCTCTTATTGGGTCTCTCTGTCCTCTGCCTCCAGCTCCCACCACACTACCCAGGCCTTTGGAGCTCTCTTGCCACCCTGCTACCTGGGCTCATGCTGCCTAAGGGAGGAGGGATGCTGCCCTTGCATGGAGCACACTCAGGCCTTTTGATCTTCATTTGTTGTTGTTATGTGCCGCTGAATCGGACCTGATTCATAGCGACCCTTCATTTGAACCTCCAGCCTTCTGGTTAGCAGTCAAGTGCCTTAGGTACTATGCCTCCAGAGCTCCCTATTAAATTTTATTTAATTAAAAAGTATAATGACATGATGCAACCACTGTGGAAAATAATATGGCACTTCCTTAAAAACCTGGAAATAGAAATACTCTATTATCCTGCAATCCCACTATGAGGTATATATCCTAAAGAGATAAGAGCCATGACATGAATAGATATATGCACACTTAGGCAAACCCAAAGCAGCAGGGCAGGAGAGTGGGAGAAAGGGAATAAAAAAGCCAGGAACCCGGACTGAGGAGCAGTCAGCGTCAGGGATCCAGGTGAGGAGAGGAAATCAGCCAAGCCCAAAGCAGCAGTGAGGGAGAGCAGGAAAAAGGGGATTTAAAGCCAGGAACCCTGACAGAGAAGTAGTCAGCCGCAGGGATCCAGGTGAAGAGAGGGAAATCAGGCACGCCCAAAGCA
>NW_006941319.1:0-1318 GCF_000298275.1 Orycteropus afer afer | reverse complement strand
TTATCACTGGTGACTGGAATGCAAAAGTTGGAAACAAAGAAGAATCACCAGTAGTTGGAAAATTTGGCCTTGGTGACAGAAATAATGCTGGAGATGGCATGATAGAATTTTGCAAGACCAAAGACTTAGTCAATGCAAATACCTTTTTCAACAACACAAATGGCAGCTATACAGGTGGACTTTGCCAGATGGAATACACAGGAATCAGATTGAATACATCTGTGGTAAGAGGCAATGGAAAAGCTCAATATCTTCAGCCAAAACAAGTCCAGGAGCTGATTGTGGAACAGACCATCAACTGCTCATTTGCAAGTTCAACTTGAAGTTAAAGACAATTAAAACAAGTCCATGAGGGCCAAAATATGAACTTGAATATATCCCTGTTGAATTTAGAGACCATCTAAGAATAGATTTGATGCATTGAACACCAATGACCAAAAATCAGAATTATGGGATGACATCAAGAACATCATCCATGAAGAAAGCAAGAGGTCATTACAAAGATGAGAAAAAAAGAAAAGACCAAAATGGATGAAGAAGAGACTCTGAAGTTTGCCTTTGAGTGGAGAGTAGCCAAAGCAAATGGAAGAACTGACAATATAAAAGAGCTGAACAGAAGATTTCAAAGAGCAGCTTGAGCAGACAAAGCCAATTACTATAATGAAATGTGCAGAGTTGGAGTTAGAAAACCAAAAAGGAAGAACATGCTCAGCATTTCTCAACCTGAAAGAACTGAGGAAAAAAAGTAAGCCTTGAGTTGCAATATTGAAAGATTACATAGGCAAAATATTGAATGATGCAGGAAACATCAAAAAAAGATGGAAGGAATACACAGAGTCTCTGTACCAAAAAGAACTGGTAGATCTTCATTCATCTCAAGAGGTGGCATATGATCAAAAACCAATGATATTGAAGGAAGAAATCAAAGCTGCACTGAAGCAATTGCGAAGAACAAGGCTCCAGGAATTGACGGAATACCCATTGAGATGTTTCAACAAATGGATGCCCCATGGAGGCACTCACTCTGTTATGCCAAGAGATTTGGAAGACAGATACCTGGCCAACTGACTGGAAGAGATCCATATTTGTACTCATTTCAAAAAAGAGTGATCCCATAGAATGTGGAAATTGTTGAACAATATCATTAATATTGCACAAAACTAAAATCGTACAGAAGATAATTCAAAAAACGGTTGCAGCAATATATTGACAGAGAACTTCAAGAGGTGCAAGCTGGATTCAGAAGAGGATGTGGAACAAGGGATATCATTGCTGATGTCAGATGGATCTTGGCTCAAAGCAAAGAATTCCAGAAAGA
>NW_006941318.1:0-1318 GCF_000298275.1 Orycteropus afer afer | reverse complement strand
GTGATATCCCTTGTTCCACATCCTCTTCTGAATCCAGCTTGCACCTCTGGAAGTTCTCTGTCAATATACTGCTGCAACCATTTTTGAATTATCTTAGTAAAATCTTACTTGCATGCAATATTAATGATATTGTTCGATAATTTCCACATTCTGTGGGATCACCTTTCTTTGGAATGCATACAAATATGGATCTCTTGCAGTCAGTTGGCCAGGTAGCTGTTTTCCAAATCTCTTGGCATAACTGAGCGAGTGCCTCCAACACAGCATCCGTTTGTTGAAACATCTCAATGGGTATTCCGTCAATTCCTGGAGGCTTGTTCTTTGCCAGTTCCTTCAGTGCAGCTTTGATTTCTTCCTTCAGTACCATTGGTTCTTGATCATATGCCACCGCCTGAAATGGATGAAGATAAACTAGTTCTTTTTGGTACAGTGACTTTGTGTATTCCTTCCATCTTCTTTTGATGTTCCTGCACCATTCAATATTTTGCCCATGGAGTCTTTCAATATTGCAACTCGAGGCTTAAATTTTTTTCTCATTTCTTTCAGCTTGAGAAATGCTGAGCATGTTCTTCCTTTTGGTTTTCTAACTCCAAGTCTTTGCACATTTCATTATAGTAATTGCCTTTGTCTGCTCGAGCTGCTCTTTGATATCTTCTTTTTAGCTCTTTTATCTTGTCATTTTTCCATTTCTTTTAGCTATTCTATACTCAAGGGCAAGTTTCAGAGTCTCTTCTGTCATTTGTTTTGGTCTTTTCTTCATTCTCATCCATTTAGTGACCTCTTGTTTTCTTCATGGATTATGTTCTTGATGTCATCCCACAATTCTTCTGGTTTTCTTTCGGTCATTGGTCTTCAATGCATCAATCTGTTCTTTAGATGGTCTCTAAATGCAGGAGGGATATATTCAAGATCGTATGTTGCCTCTCATGGACTTGTTTTAATTGTCTTCAACTTCACCTTGAACTTGCATATGAGCAGTTGCTGGTCTGTTCCTCAGTCAGCTCTTGGCCTTTTTTTGGCTGAAGATATTGAGCTTTTCCATATCCTCTTGCCACAGATGTAGTCAATCTGATTGCTGTGTACAGTGACTTCTACAGAAGTCCATGTGTGTAGCTGCCATTTGTGTTGTTGGAAAAAGGTATTTGCAATGAATAAGTCGTTGGTCTTGCAAAATATCTCATGCGATCTCCAGCATTATTTCCGTCACCAAAGCCAAATTATCCAACTACCAGTGATTCTTCTTTGTTTCCAACTTTTGCATTCCAGTCACCAGTGATAATTAACACATCCTGATTGCATGTTTGGTCAATTTTAGACC
>NW_006941317.1:0-1318 GCF_000298275.1 Orycteropus afer afer | reverse complement strand
AGTCCAGGATTTCAAGAGTTCAATCTGAGTTCCAGATCCTTTAATGCACCCAGTGCTTTCAAATGGGTGCTTCCCCTTGCTGTTTTCTGAGACAAAGGGGAATATTACAGCAAGTCCCTGTACAACACCTTAAACCAACATCTTCAACAATTTTAAAAAGATCAGAACTAAATGCTGACAGTTACCAGAAGAAAGGAAACAATAAAGATTCGAGTAGTAATAAACAGAACAAAAAATAGAAAGAGAATAGAAAAAATTAACAAGACTAGAATTTGAATTTTTGAAAAGTAATAAAATTGACAGACCGCTGGCAAATTTAACAAAGGAAAAGAGGGAGAGAATAAAAATGACATGAACAAGAAACAAAATGGGCAATATCACAACAGAACCAACTGAAATAGAAAAGGTAATATCAGGATACTACGAAGAATGGTACTCCAACAAATTTGAAAATCTGTAAGAAATGGACAGATTTCTAGAAACACTACCTAAACTAACATAGGCTGATGTGGAAAAGTTGAACAGATCCATAGTAAAATAAGAAATTGAACAGGTTATTAAAAAAACTACCAACATATAAAAATCCTGGTCCAGATGATTTCACTGGAGAATTCTACCAAGCATTCAGAGAAGAAGTGACACCAATACTACTTAAACTATTTCAAAACATAGAAAAGGATGGAATCCTCCCTAATTCATTTTATGAAGCAAGCAGAACCTCGATATCAAAACCAAGCAAAAACATCACTCAAAAGGAAAACTACAGACCAATATCCCTCATGAATACAGAGGCAAAAAACTTCAATAATATGTTAGCCAAAAGACTCCAACAACATATCAAGAAAACAATTCAGTATGACCAAGTGGGGCTCATATCAGGTGTGCAAGGATGGTTCAACATTGGAAAAACAATTAATGTCATCCACCACATAAATAAAACAAAGGAGAAGAACCACATGATCATATAAATTGATGCAGAAAAGGAATTTGATAAAATCCACACCTATTCCTGATCAAAATGCTCAGCAAAATAGGAATAGAAGAGAATTCCACAACATCATAAAGGGCATCTATGCAAAACAAACAGCCAACATTATTCTCCATGGGGAGAGACTAAAACCTTTCCTTTTGCAAACAGGAACCAGACAAGGATGCCCTCTATCACCACTTCTATTCAATATTGTATTGGAAGTCCTAGCCAGGGCCATAAGGCAAGAAAGAGAAATCAAAGGCATCCAAATTGGTAAGGAAGAAGTCAAACTATCCCTATTTGCTGATGATATGATCCTCTACCTAGAAAACCCAAAAGACTCAGTCA
>NW_006941316.1:0-1288 GCF_000298275.1 Orycteropus afer afer | reverse complement strand
TTTCTTTCCAGTTGTTCTATATTTCAATGAAAGTGGTGTATTAAAGTCTCCCACCATGACTGGAGTCATCTATTTTCAACTCTTTTTGTGTCTGATTTATGTATTTTGGGGCTCTTTCATTGGGTCCATAAATATATATTATGCTAATATCTTCATGTTCAATTGATCTTTCAAGCATTATATAATGTCCTTTCTTGTCTCATATGGTGGTTTTTGTCTTGAAGTCAACTTGCTCAGAAATTAATATTGCCAGTCCTGCTTTCTTACACTTGCCATTTGCTTGATATATCTTTTTCCAACGTTTGCTTTTTAGTCTATTTTTGTCTTTATCTCTAAGGTGTGTCTCTTGTAGGCAGCATATTCATGGGTTTTGTTTTCTTATCCAATCTGCAACCCTCCATCTCTTGAGTGGTGCCTTTAATCCATTAACATTCAGGGTAATTATTGACAAGTTTGAATTTGTTGCTGTCATTTTGGTATGTGTTTTTTTCATGGTGTCCCTGGTTTCTTTGTTCCATATTATTTTCTGTGCTGAGCTCATTATGTTTATGAATCGTGTTATCATTTCATTTGTTGCTGTTGTTTTAGTATTTGCTGAATATTTGTGCTTGTCCTCTTTTTTTATTGTGATGTGAAGGCTTATCATTTTCTTTGAGGTTACCCTATGATTTATAATTTTCTCTCCGAGTTTAGAACAGTCCATTCTATCTTGCAACTCTCTTTACTTCCTAACTATTTAGAAGTTCTCTAAATACACAGTCTTTTCCCTCTTTTTGTTTGTCGTTGTCCTCACTTTCCAATTGATGTCTCTGGTTCCCTGTTTACAATCTTGTAAACTCATTTTACTTTGGATATGTCCATAGCTGTGGTTTCGTGGTGATGCCATCTTATGTGTTAATGGTTGGTTGTTATTTGTTATTTTTGGTTCTCTGTTCAAAGGACCCCCTTTAGCATCTCTTGTAAGGTTTGTCTGGTTTTAACAAATTCCCTTAGTTTCTGATTATCTGGAAATCTCCTAATTTCACCATCATAGGGACAATTGAGGGACAATTTTACCAGATATATAATTTTTGGTTGAAAACTTTTCTCTTTCAGTGTTTTATATATATCATCCCATTGCCTTCTCCCTTGCATGGTTTCTGCTGAGAAATCAGAGGTTATTCTTACTGGCTGTCCTTTGTAGGTAACTCCTTGTTTTTCCCATCCTGCTTTCAGGATTCTGTCTTTGTCTTTGGTTTTGATGAGTTTGATGATGATGTGTCTTGGTGATTTTCTTTTGGGTTCTATT
>NW_006941315.1:0-1068 GCF_000298275.1 Orycteropus afer afer | reverse complement strand
CAACCTTCCTTCCAAGGAGTGGCTGGTGGGTTTGAACCGCCAGCCTTCTAGTTAGCAGTCAAGTGCCTTAGGCACTATGCTACCAGAGCTCCTCATGCAGCCTCCAGAAGGTGGAAAAGACAAGGAAATGCATTCCCACTAGAGCTTCCGGAAGGAATCAGCCCTGCCACCACCTGGACTTTAGCCTAGTGAGACTCAATGTCAGACTTCTGACCTACAGAACTGTAAAATAAGAAGTTTGTATTGTTTTAGAACACTCAGTTTGTGCAATTTGTTACAGCAGCAGAGAAAACAAATATAGCTGGCAAAAACTGAACTGCCTGTGGCTGTGGGCGGATTTCTCAAGACCTTCCAGGCTCAGTGGCCCCTCAACCTCTACTTCCGTCTCTCTGGGAAGAACCCTTTAGCCCCTCTGGTCTCACCACATCCAGAACCCACCAGGCTCTTTCCTGCTTCTGTGCTGACTCTCCCATTTCATCTGGTGACCTGAGTGTTCCACCCCCTCCCAGACCAGCCGCAAGTCTGAAATAACACATTTCAATTTGGCTCACTTGTTTTTCCTCTATTTTGTCTGGGGAATGGAGAAGACGGAAGGGTGTAATACAACGTCTGCTCTCACAAGGACTGAATCCATAGAGAACCCATAGTCATGAGTATGTTTTGAATACCTCTCAAGGTCAGCGCTAGACAGGTACTTTTGGGGACCCAGTCTTGCCCTTTGATATCGAACAGTATCATTAATATCGTATGCAAGTAAAATCTTACTGGAGATAATTCAAAAATGGTTGCAACAATATATTGACAGAAAACTTCCAGAAATGCAAGCTGGATTCAGAAGAAGACACAGAACATCAGGTATCATTGCTGATGTCAGATGGATCTTGGCTCAAACAAAGAATATCAGAAGGATGTTTACTTGTGTTTTATTGACTATGCAAAAGCATTTGATTGTGTGGATCATAACAAATTATGGGTAACATTGAGAAGAATGGGAATTCCAGAACACTTAATTGTACTCATGAGGAACCTATGCATAGGCTATCATTGGAACAGAACAAGAGGACACCA
>NW_006941314.1:0-1269 GCF_000298275.1 Orycteropus afer afer | reverse complement strand
ACATTTTACATGGCAAAAACAAAGAGAGAGGGTACTCTATAAAAAGTTGGGGGAGGAGATACTCTTCCACTGGCATCCCTTGTGAGCCACTTTTCTATTTAATTAGGTTAAACTTTGTAAAACTATCTAGGCCCATATTCTGTTAAAACTTTAAGAAAGTCACAGCATTTTCTTATTCTGATAAGAGCTGGGACCTTGCTCACCATTGTATCCCCAATACTCAGCATTGTGCCTAGGTGCTCAATAAATATTTTTGAATGAACAATAAAAAAAGTCTAAGTCTTTCAAGAACAGCAACTCATCCCCAAAGCATTCTTGCACCATTTCTTGAAATTCTAGGGATCTGCCCATGAACAAATTTGGTTCAAGAGAAAGGAGTGATATAGACAGGCATTGTGTTGTTGTTGTTGTTATGTGTCATCAAGTCGGACCCGACTCATAGCTACCCCTCTTTGGGTTTCCGAGGCAGTATCACTACGGAAGTGGATTGCCCCATCTTCCTTCCGAGGAGTGGCTGGTGGGTTTGAACTGCCAGCCTTCTGGTTAACAGTCAAGTGCGTTAGGCACTACGCTACCAGAGCTCCTAGACAGGTGTTAGTAGTGGTAATTCAGAAGTAGCAGCAGCAGAGAGAAACTACTATTGTATCAAAGGACATCAATAAAAACAGTAAAATGAATGAGATCTTCAGGAGTTTGTCACTTGGGAGGAGTATTTGGCTTTTTGAAGAGTCAGCCAAGACAGAACCGGATAACCAGAAGGCTGGCGGTTCAAACCCACCAGCCACTCCTCAGAAGGAAGGTTGGGCAATCTACTTCCACAGTGATACTGCCTTGGAAACCCAATGAGGGGTCGCTATGAGTAGGGTCCAACTCGACAGCACATAACAACAACATGCATTCGTCAGTTAGCCTTTAAGACAAAGACACAAAGTTTAAAAAGCAAGCTGACTTTCCACCACTATTGCTCTTTCCAGGCACTTACCACTTTCTGAAAGGGCCTTTAAACAGCTCTGATCACCTCCAGGCTTTGACTGCTCCAACCTACCCTATAGAATGTGGTGAAACGCTGCGTGATTCCCTACTATCTATATAAAATCCACTTTCTTTAGATGTGACCTTCAAGGTGCTCCACAATCTAGCTCCAACCTACAATTCTAGGCTCCTCTACCACTGCTAACCAGAAGGCTGGCGGTTCAAACCCACCAGCCACTCCTCGGAAGGAAGGTTGGGCAATCCTACTTCCGTAGTGATACTGCCTCGGAAACCCAA
>NW_006941313.1:0-1293 GCF_000298275.1 Orycteropus afer afer | reverse complement strand
TGAATAGTAGGTTTTGAGATCTGGCAGTGTGAGACCTCCTACTTTTTTCTTCTTCTTCAATAGTGCTTTCCTTATCTGAGATCTCTTTCCTTTCCATATAAACTTAGTGATTGGTTTTTCCATATCCCTAAAGAATGTTGATGGGATCTGGATTGGGATTGCATTGAATGTATAGATTGCTTTGTGTAGAATTGATATTTTCACAATGTTCAAACTTCCTATCCACGAGCATGGGATGTTCTTCCATTTATGTAGATCGCTTATGGTTTCTTGAAGTAGTTTTTTTATAGTTTTCCTTATAGAGGTCTTTTGTGTCCCTGGTAAGATGTATTCCCAAGTATCTTATTTTTTTGGTAGCTATTGTAAATGGTATTGAATTACTTATTCCTTCTTCAGCAATCTCTTTGTTGGTGTAGAGGAATCCAATTGATTTTTGGATGTTGATCTTATATCCTGCCACGATGCTAAATCTCTCAATTAGTTCCAGTAGATTTTTGACTGAGTCTCTTAGTTTTCTAGGTATAGGATCATATGATCTGCAAATAGAGATAGTTTGACTTCTTCCTTACCAATCTGGATGCCTTTGATTTCCCTCTCTTTTCTTATGTCCCTGGCTAGGACTTCCAGTACAATGTTGAATAGAAGTGGTGATAGTGGGCATCTTTGTCTGGTCCCTGTTCTCAAGAAGAATGGTTTCAGTCTTTCTCCATTGAGAATAATGTTGGCTGTTGGTTTTGGGTAGATGCCCTTTATTATGTTGAGGAATGTCCCTTCTATTCCTATATTGCTGAGAGTTTTGGTAGGAATGGCTGTTGGATTTTATCAAATTCCTTTTCTGCATCAATTGATATGATCATGTGGTTCTTCTCCTTTGTTTTATTTGTGTGGTGGATGACGTTGACTGTTTTTCTAATGTTGAACCATTCTTGCATGCCTGATCTGAACCACACTTGGTCATAATGAATGATTTACTTGATATATTGTTGGAGTCTGTTGGCTAGGAGTTTGTTGAGGATTTTTGCATCTATATTCATGAGATATTGTTCTGTAGTTTTCCTTTTGAGTGATGTGTTTGCCTGGTTTTGGTTTCAAGGTTATGCTTGCTTCATAAAATGAGTTAGGGAGGATTCCATCCTTTTCTATGTTTTGGAATACTTTGAGTAGGATTTCCATCAGTTCTTCTCTGAATGTTTTGTAGAATTCTCTGGTGAAACTGTCTGGGCCAGGACTTTTTTTTGTTGGTAATTTTTTGATGACCTGTTCAATTTCTTCTTTTGTGATGGGCCTGTTCAA
>NW_006941312.1:0-1318 GCF_000298275.1 Orycteropus afer afer | reverse complement strand
GCACTTGACTGCTAACCAGAAGGCTGATGGTTCAAACCCACCAGCCACTCCTCGGAAGGAAGATGGGGCAATCTACTTCCGTAGTGATACTGCCTGAGAAATCCAAGGAGGGGTTTCTATGAGTCAGGTTCGACTTGATGGCATATAACAACAACAACAGTCTTTCAGGAACAAAAGGGAGGGGGAGACTCATAAATTTGAGAAGTGTGTATTTTGTGACATTGGGAAAGAAGAAATAAAATAGTAAATGTATGAATCTGTTCTCAGCATTGAACAAAAATGGAGTTAATTCTGGGGGACCAATCGTACAGTATTACAGGAAGAATTCAATCAAAAATCTCTTGAAAAAAAATAATAATTATATTGATTGTATGAAGACTAGGAGAGACACTTACTGATTCTACTAGTAAAGTCTCAACTTAATTGCAATCTGAAATAAAGACTGATGTTGCTGTTGCTAGTTGCCATCAAATTAATCCCATCTAATGGCAGCCCCATGTGCACAGAGTAGAACTGCTCCATAAGGTTTTCAAGACTGGACCCTTTCAGAAGCAGATCTCCAGGACTGTCTTCCAAGGTTCCTCTGGGTGGATTCCAACTACCAGCATTTTGGCTAGTGGCCAAACACTAAGCTATCTGCACCACAGAGTTCGCATCACCTAAATACTGATGTACTACTATTCATTTTAGATCCAGTTCTGTTCTCCACAAATATATAGTTGTTGTTGTTGCTGTTATGTGCCGTCGAGTCAGCCCCGACTCATAGTGACCCCTCCTTGGGTTTCCAAGGCAGTATCACTACGGAAGTAGGATTGCCCAACCTTACTTCCAAGGAGTGGCTGGTGGGTTTGAACCGCCAGCCTTCTGGTTAGCAGTCAAGTGCTTTAGCCACTATGCTACCAGAGCTCCTTTTTGTGTCCCTAGTGAGATTTATTCTCAATTTTTTTTGTTGTTGTTTGTAACTGTTGTAAATGGTATTGATTTCCTTATTTCCTTTTCAGCAATCTCTTTGCTGGTGTAGAAGAATCCAACTGATTTTTCTATGTTGATTTTGTATCCTTCCACTATGCTAAATCTCTCAATTCATTCCAGTAGGTTTTTGTTTTGTTTTGTTTTGTTTTTTTGCTGAGTCTCTTGGGTTTTCTATGTACAGGATCATATCATCAGCAAATATGGATAGTTTTACTTCTTCCTAACCAATTTGGATGCCTTTGATTTCCCTTTCTTGCCTTATTGTGCCCTGGCTAGGACTTCCCAGGAGCTCTGATAGCGTAGTGCCAAAGGCACTTGACTGCTAACCAGAAGGCTGGCAGTTCAA
>NW_006941311.1:0-1266 GCF_000298275.1 Orycteropus afer afer | reverse complement strand
CCATCTATGAACAACTGATCTTTGACAAAGACCCAAAACCCATTAAATGGGGAAGAGATAGACTAACAAATGGTGGCATATCCACTTGCAGAAAAATGAAACAAGACCCATACCTCACCCCATACACAAAAACAAACTCAAGTTAGATTAAAGATTAAATGTAAAACCCAAAACTATAAAATTCATCAAAGATAAAAAAAAGCCCTAATTTATGGCATAAATAGAGTATCAAACATGACCCAGAATGCACAGGATGTTGAAAAGAAGCTAGATAACTGGGATCTTTTAAAAATTAAATTCTTATACATATAGAAAGACTTCGTCAAAAGGGTAAGAAGAGAACCTACAGATTGGGAGAAAATATTTACCTATGACATATCTGATAAAGGACTTATCTCCAAAATCTGTAGAAAACTTCAGCACCTCAACACCAAAAAGACAAATAATCCAATTCAAAAATAGGCAAGAGACTGGAAGAGACACTTCACTAAAGACGATATGCTGGCGGCCAAGAAAGACATGAGAAATTGCTCATGGATCTTTAGTCATTAGAGAGATGCAAATCAAAACTACAATGAGATATCATCTCACCTCAGCAATAATAGCAAAGTTCAACAGGACAGAAAATAACAAATGCTAGTGATGTTGCGATGAGATTGGAACTCTTATACACTGCAGGTGGGATTGTAAAATGGTACAACCATTGTGGCAAACAGTATGATGTTTCCTTAAAAAACTGAAAATAGAAATACCGTTTGGCCCAGCAATTCCATTACTAGGAATATATTCTAAAGAGGTGAGAGGCAGGACAAGAACAGACATATGCACACCTATATTCATTGCAGCACAATTCACTATAGCAATGAGATTGAAACAACCTAAATGCCCATCAGCAGATAAATGGATAACCAAATAATGGTACATTCACTCAGTGGAATACTATGCTACATTAAAGAACAATGAAGGATATGCAAATCATCTCACAACGTGGATGAGCCTGGAGGACATTGTTGTTGTTATGTGCCGTCAAGTCAGACCCGTCTCATAGCGACCCCTGAACTAAACAATGGGCCCTTCACTGTGGTCTATGATATTGAACATAAAATGATCTGTTGTTGTCGTTGTTGTTGTTGTTGTTATTGTTGTTGTTATGTGCCCTTGAGTTGGACCTGACTCATAGTGACCCCTCCTTGCATTTCCGAGGCAGTATCACTACGGAAGTAGATTGCCCCATCTTCCTTCCAAGGAGTGGCTGGTGGGTTTGAA
>NW_006941310.1:0-1259 GCF_000298275.1 Orycteropus afer afer | reverse complement strand
CCCCTCTTTCGTCGACCCTCTACTTTACCAAGGATGAAATCCTTCTCCAGAGATCTCTTCTGGACAACATGACCAAAGTAGGTGAGACAAAGTCTGGCTATTCTCACTTCCATGGAGCATTCAGGCTGCACTTCATCCAGGACAGATTTGTTAGTTCTTTTAGCAGTCCACTGTACTTTCAGGATTCTTTGCCAACACCACAACTCAAAAGCATCAACTCTTCTTCAGTCTTCCTATTTCATTATCCGGCTTTCACATACATATGAGGAGATTGAAAATACCATGGCTTGGGTTAGGTTCATCCTAGTCTTCAAAGAGATATCTTTGCTCTTCAACACTTGAAAGAGGTCTTTTGCAACAGATTTGCCCAATGCAATACATCTTTTGATGTCTTGACTGTTGTTTCCATTGGTGTTGACTGTAGAACCAAGTAATATGAAGTCTTTGACAACTTCAAACTTTTCTCCATCTATTGTAATCCTGCTTAATAGTCCACTTCTGAGGATTTTTTCTTTATATTGAGGTGTAATCTGTAGTGCAGACTGTAGTCTTTAATCTTCATCAAATGTAAATGCTCCAAGTCATCTTCACTCTCAGCAAACAAAGTTGTGTTGTGTGCATATCTCAGATTGTTAATGAGCCTTTCTCCAATCCTGAAGCCACATTCTTCTTCATATAGTTTAACTTACTGTACTATTTGCTCAGCATGCAGATTGAATAAGTATGGTGAAAGGATACAACCCTGAAGCACTCCCTTCTTGATTTATAACCATGCAGTATTCCTGTGTTCTGTTTGAACAACAGCCTCTTGGTCTATGTACAGGTTCTTCATGAGTACAATCAGTTGTTCTGGAATTCCCATTCTTCTCAATGTTATCCACAATTTGCTATGATCCACACAATCGAGTGCCTTTGCATAGTCAATAAAACACAAGTAGACATCTTGCTGGTATTCTTTGCTTTCAACCAAGATCTATCTGACATCAGCTATGATATCCCTGGCTCCATGTCCTCTTCTCAATACAGCTTGCTTTTCTGGACATTCTCCATCACTATATTGCTGCAACCATTTTTAAATTATATTCAGTAAGATTTCACTTCCATATGATGTCAATGATATTGTTCAATAATTTTCACATTCTGTAGGATCACCTTTCTTTGGAATGGGTACAAATACGGATCTCTTCCAGTCAGTTGGCCAGGTAGCTGTCTTCCAAATCTCTTGGCATAACCGAATGAGTGCCTCCAGTGCAGTATCC
>NW_006941309.1:0-1319 GCF_000298275.1 Orycteropus afer afer | reverse complement strand
ATTTATGTAGGTTTCCTATCATTCTATGCTCTACAGCATTTATATAGTATGGAAATGAGACATTCTTTCAAAGTGATATTTTAGAATTAACATCCACCTTGGAGACTGTTAAGAGAAAAACTGACATTTTAGAAAATTGAGTCACTTATGTAGCTAGCAATTTGAGAACATCTCTGAAAATACTATAGTAGGAGAAAGATCAAAAACATAACCAAAAACTAAACCTGTTGCCACCAATCTATTACAATTCATAGTGACCCTATATTACATTGTAGAAGTGCCCCCATAGGGTTTCCAAGGCTGTAAATCTTTGCAGAAGCAGACTGCTACATCTTTCTCCCACAAAGCAGCAGTTGGATTTGAACTACCAAACTTTTGGTTAACAGCCAAATATGTAACAATTGCACCACCAGAGCTCCTAATCAGAAATATATTGGAGAGGAAATATATTTAGGACAGAAACTAGAGTTCGAACTTGAGGATAATAAGCAGTGTTGAAAAAATCGAGAACAAATATACATATAATATACATATTAATTTTTTCTGTATTTTAAAAAGACTCGAGTTTTCAGATGAGAAAGATTTCCTGCATTTAAGGTAAAAATATTGACAACAGTTCTGTAGCTAGACATACTTAAGTATAAAGGAAATAATCATTTCAGCAGCATGTTGTCTGATTGCAGGTACATAAATCTGGCAGACCTCAGACTTTTCTCTTACAATACAGGAAAAACCCAATAGAGTAGTGTCTACAAAATTTTGAAGGACATTTTAGCCTTAGATGTGTTATCAAAACTTACAAAGCTGTTTTAAACTTGCTATTTTCCTGAGCCTGGAAAAATTTTGTCTCTTCTCACTCTCAGTTATTTTAATTGATATTACTCTCAGAGTCCTGGATATGTACCATTGTAGCGCTCTGCACAAATGCTTGAGTACTTATTGTAAGACTTACAGGTAGAGCCATAAATGAGGATGGGGGAAAAAAAAACATACTGATTCACTGGTTGAAGGGAAGAGAATCAACAGAGAAAGTTACTACTATTCTGAATTTCCAGATTAACCATCCACAGTTATTTACAAATTAATCAGACTCATCAACTTAAAAAGATTGTGACAGGTCTGGTTGATAGTTGGTGGCATAAAAACCACTGCCATCGAGTTGATTCAGACTCATAGTGACCCCCCTTGGGTTTCTGAGGTGGTAAATCTTTACAGAAGTAGATCTCCCACTCTTGCTTCCTCAGAGTGGCTGGTGGGTTTGAACCACCAGCCTTCTGGTTAGCAGTCAAATGCCTTAGGCACTGTGCCACCAAAGCATA
>NW_006941308.1:0-1278 GCF_000298275.1 Orycteropus afer afer | reverse complement strand
GAAACCACAGGTGTGGGTTCAATTCCAGACCTGAAGGGCAGCTAGGGGCCATAGTCTCAGTGGTTCCACCAGGCTCTGTCAGACCAGCAAACTGGGTAACCCCCTTTTCTTTCTCCAAATGATTTTGAGTTTTGTTCCACATTGTTCTCCCTCTCTATCAAGGATCTCCTACATAAAACTACTTCCTCTTTAGTGGATGGTCTTCTCACCTTCCTATGCAAACACACATGAGGATTTGCACCAACTCTCACTAGCCCAGGCAAAAGTCCAAGTATTTTCTTCAGCTTACACGTAAACTATTTTTAAAAAAGTGATAGGCAAACAAGATTTTGGCACTTGAACTCACAAAACAGCCCTTTTGTTTTCTTTATATGGAGATGTAACCCATACTGCAGACTGTATTCTTCAATCTTAATCAGTAAGTACTTCAAGTCATCCTCACCTTCAGCAAGCAAAATTGTGCCGTCAGCATATCGCAGGTTGTTAATGATTCTTCCTCCAATCCTGATGCCATGTTCTTCTTCATATAGTCCAGCTTTTTGGATTATTTGCTCAGCATACAGATTGAATAAGTATGGTGAAAGGATACAACCCTGACACAGTTCCTTCTTGATTTTAAACCATGCAGTGTTCCCTCTTTCTGTTTGAACTACAGCCTCCTGGTCTATGTACAGGTTCCTCGTGAGTACAATTAAGTATTCTGGAATTCCCATTCTTCTCAATATTATCCACAGTTTGTTATGATCCACACAATCAAATGCTTTTAAATAGTCAATAAAACACAAGTAAACATCTTTTTGGTATTCTTTACTTTGAGTCAAGATCCATCTGACATCATCAATAATATCCCTCGTTCCAAGTCCTCTTCTGAATCCAGCTTGCATTTCTGGAAATTCTCTGTCAATATACTGCTGCAACCGATTTTGAATTATCTTCACTAAGATTTTACTTGCATAAGATATCAATGATGTTGTTTGATAATTTCCACATTCTGTGGGATCTTTCCACATTTCTTTGGAATGGGTACAAATATGGATTTCTTCCAGTCAGTTGACCAGGTAGCTGTCTTCCAAATCTCTTGGCATAACCAAGTGAGTGACTCCAGCGAGGCATCTGTATGTTGAAACATCTCAGTGGGTATTCCATCAATTCCTGGAGACTTGTTCTTCGCCAATCCCCTCAGCACAGCTTCAACCTCTTACCTCAGTACCATTGGTTCTTGAACATATGCCACCTCCTGAAATGGATGAAGAGCGACCAGTTCTTTTTGGTACAGTG
>NW_006941307.1:0-1319 GCF_000298275.1 Orycteropus afer afer | reverse complement strand
TTTTTTTTTTTTTTTTAATGATTTTCAGTTTTGTTCCACATTGTTCTTCCACTCTATCTAGGATCTTGTAAATAGATCCCCCTCCGAGTGGTTGACATTGGTAACCAGGCATCATCTACTTCTTCTGTTCTCATAGTCCTATAGGCTGAGGGTCACATGGTGTACCAGTCCTTTGGACTAATTGTTTCCATGTGTCTTTGGTTTTCTTCATTCTTCTTTGCCCTGGACAAGGAGAGACCCATCATTGCATCTAGATGGCTGCTTGCAAGCTTTTAAGATCCCAGGTGCTACTCGCTAAAATAGGATGTGGAACAATGTTATTGTGTAGTATGTTATGCCAGTTGAGCTTGATGTCCCCAAGAACCATGATCCCAAGCCCATAGGTCCAACTACTTGCTTGCTCTGGGTGGCTGTCTGTGGCCAAGAAGTGATAAGAACCTTGTCCCTTATAAGCTCTACTATATATTTGGAAAGTCTTACAGAACACACAAGTACACTTGTAGAAACATTGTCTGCCAACCCTACACATGGTCATGGGCAAACTACCCCCTGCATAGACATACCTATCCTGTCCACCCAAATATCTACTGTATATCAATGTTTGCCATCACTGACAATGAGTAGTATGTGCAAAAGTGTTCAACTTTATTGTCTGTACCTTCCATGAACCTCTTTATGCCTTCCTCTTCCGCAATGCCATGGAGTTGAACACTCACATTTGGTACATTGCCCTTCACTTTACCCAAATCAATACCTGTCTCTACCTGTCTAGCAGTGTTCCCTCCCCTTCCTTCCCACCCCTGGTAACCAACAAAGAAAATTTCCTTTCCTATATAAACCTTTCCTTGACTTTTTACAATAACACACTAATACAATATTAGTCCTTCGGTGATTGACTTATTTCACTCAGCATAATATCCTCCCAGTTCATCCATGTTATACAGTGTTTTGCAGATTCTACATTATTCTTTAGGGTTGCATTGTATTCCATTTTATGTTTGTACCATAGTTTGGTTATTCATTCTTCTGTTGAGGGGCACAAATTTGTTTCCATCTTTTTGCTATTGTAAATCATGCTGCAATGAACATGGGTGTGCATTTATCTGTTCCTGTCCTGGTTCTCACTTCTTTAGGATATATACATAGTAATAGAATTGCTACATAAAAAGGTGTTTATTATTCCAACTTTTTAAGGAATCACCACACTGCTTTCCACAGTGGTTGTATCATTTGACAGTCCCACCAGCAGTGTATGAGAGTCCTTATCTCTCCACATCCTCATCAGCATTTGTTGTTTTCTGTCTTGTTGAACTTTGCTA
>NW_006941306.1:0-1280 GCF_000298275.1 Orycteropus afer afer | reverse complement strand
GACAGACAAGTTTGTCCTGCTGTTGGAGACCTCTCGTATCACCCTCACCTGGCTGACTGTTCCTCTGTCTGGCTTCCTGGCTTTTAATCCCCTTTCTCCTGCTCTTCTGGCCTGCTACTCTGGGCATACCTGAGTTGTCTCTCTTCACCTGTAACCCTAGGGCTGATTGCTCTTCTGTCCAGGTTCAAGGCTTTTATCTCCTTTCTCCTGCTCTTCTGGCCTGCTACTCTGAACCCAGACAAAAGAGCAATCAGCCGAAGGGATTAGGTGAGGAGGGGAAACTCAGGCCCGCCCAGAGTAGCAGGCCGGAAGAGCAGGAGAAAGGGGATAAAAGCCTTACTGATTCATGGCAACCCCAAATGTGTCAGAGTAAACTTGTGCTCCAATAGCTGATTTTTCAGAAGTAGATATCCAGGCCTTTCTTCCAAGGCTCCTCTGGGTGGACTAGAACCTTCAACCTTTCAGTTAGCAGTTAAGTGCATTAACTGTACCACCAGTACTGATACAAAAATAAAGAACTCATTAAAAAACAGAAAAAAGTCCGGAAAAAGACTCTAATACATATACAAGTTGATTATAAATTTAAAACAGTAACAGTAATAACAATGATAATAAGCAAGCATTTATTGAACATTTTTTGCCTCAATTTCTACCATAATGCTTTATACCAAAATTAATGCCAGGGTGGATCCAATATGAATTTTTTACAATCTTCAAGTAGGGTAACTCTTTCTAAGCATGACAAGAAACCAAACAGTTACTAAAAAAAAACACAGACACAGAGGATTTCTGGTAAGATGGTGGAATAGGCAGACAACCTCCACAGACCCTCTTCAACAAAGAAAAGAGAAACCAATTGACAGAGATACAGAAGATAATCCTGGAGCCCTGAGCTTTGAAAAGAAGTATACAAAAGTGGATTAGGCACCAACTAGTGGAAAAACCTGAATGAAAACAGTGAGTACAGAGATGGTCGGAGTAGTGGACTGTCAGCTACTCTGTCAGGACCAACAGCCTGAATATTTTGAAGTGGTGTTGGGACTTGAGAATTGACCTAAAGATCAGCCCTGGTCACCAAGGGCTGCAGGAACAACTGTACTGGTGGTCTATGACTAGGAAAGGGAAACAGTAAGGAGGGAGACAACCTGAGCTTTCTGTAAGGTGCAGCCATTTTGACTGTTTACATGTGGCAGCCATTTTGAATGTTTACCACCAGTGACCATTTTGGATTTTAAAGTGACAGCATTCTCATTCAGATTCCAGGGACCTAAGAATAGGCT
>NW_006941305.1:0-1314 GCF_000298275.1 Orycteropus afer afer | reverse complement strand
AAGGTTATGCTTGCTTCATAAAATGAGTTAGGGAGGATTCCATCCTTTTCTATGTTTTGGAATAGTTTGAGTAGGATTAGTGTCAGGTCTATGTATGTTTTGTAGAATTCTCCAGTGAAACCGTCTCGGCCAGGACTTTTTTTAGTTGGTGATTTTTTAATGACCTGTTCAATTTCTTCTTTTATGATGGGCCTGTTCAACTTTTCCACATCAATCTGTGTTAGTTTAGGTAAGTTGTGTGTTTCTAGAAATCTGACCATTTTTTTCAGATTTCCAAATTTGTTGGAGTACAGTTCTTCATAGTGTCCTGATATTATCCTTTTTATTTCAGTTGGTTCTGTTGTGATGTCACCCATTTTCTTTATTGTTCGTGTTATTTGTATTCTCTCCCTTTTTTCTTTTGTTAAATTTGCCAGTGGTTTGTCAGTATTATTGATCTTTTCAAAAAACCAAATTCTAGTCTTGTTGATTTTTTCTATTAACTTTCTATTTTCTGTTTCATTTATTTCTGCTTAAATCTTTATTATTTCCTTTCTTCTGGTGACTGTAGGCTTTTCTTGCTGTTCTTATTCTAATTTTTGGAACTGTTGGTTTAAAGTGTTCATTTTGGCTCTTCTTTCTTTTTTGATGTGTGCACTTATTGCTATAAATTGGCCTCTGCTCAATGCTTTTGCTGTGTCCCAAAGAGTTTGGTATGTTGTGTTTTCATTCTCATTTGATTCAAGGAGTTTTTGAATTTTAATGTTTATTTCTTCTCTTACCCAGTCTTTCTCAAGGAGGGGTTGTTCAGTTTCCATGTGTTAACTCTTTTTCTGTTGATCTTCCTATTGTTGATTTCTAATTTGATAGCATTATGATCTGATAAGATGCTTTGCAGTATTTTGATGTTTTTAAAAATTTTAAGGCTTGCTTTATGACCTAACATATGGTCTGTCATACAAAATATTCCATGTGCACTGGAAAAGAATGTATATTGTGCTGTTGTTGGGTGAAGTGCTCTGTAGATATCTACAAGGACAAGTTGGTGGATTGTATTGTTTAACTCTTCTGCATCTTTGTGGAGTTTCTTTCCAGCTGTTCTGTCTTTCATTGAAAGTGGTGTATTAAAGTCTCCCACTATGACTGTTGAGTCATCAATTTGACCCTTCATCTCTTTTAAAGTTTGATTTATGTATTTTAGAGCTCTTTCATAGAGTCCATAGATATTTATTATGTTTATATCTTCATGTTCAATTGATCCTTTAATCATTATATAATGTCCTTCCTTGTCTTGTATGGTGGTTTTTGTCTTAAAGTCAATTTGATCAGAAATTA
>NW_006941304.1:0-1319 GCF_000298275.1 Orycteropus afer afer | reverse complement strand
AGAGATTTAGCATCATGGCAGGATACAAAATCAACATCCAAAAATCAGTTGGATTCCTCTACACCAGCAAAGAGACTGCTGAAAAAGAAATAAGGAAATCAATACCATTTACAATAGCTACCAACAAAATAAAATACTTGGTAATAAATTTTACCAGGGACACAAAAGACCTTCATAAAGAAAGCTATAAAAAACTACTATAAGAAACTATATGAGATCTACATAAGTGGAAGAACATCCCATGCTCATGGATAGGAAGATTGAACATTGAGAAAATGTCAATTGCACCCAAAGCGATCTATGCAGTCAATGGAATTCCAATCCAGATCCCATCAACATCTTTTAAGGGTATGGAAAAACTAATCACTAACATGATATGGACAGAAAAGAAAACCTTGGATAAGCAAAGCACTATTGAAGAAGAAAAACAAAGTAGGAGGTCACACACAGCTGGGTCTCAAACCCTACTATACAGCCACAGTAGTCAAAACAGCCTGGCATTGGTATAATGACAAACACATAGACCAATGGAATAGAATTGAGAACCCAGAAATAGATCCATCGACCTGTGGTCAGCTGGTCTTTGACAAAGGGCTGAAATCCATTAAATGGGGAAGAGAATGTTGGTTTAATAAATGGTGCTGGCAAAACTGGATATCCATTTGCAGGAAAATGAAACAAGATCTGTTCCTCACACCATACACAAAAACTAACTCCTGATGGATCAAACTTAAATGTGAAGCCTAAAGGTATAGAGTTCCTAAAGGAAAAACTAAGGGTAAATTTAGGGGCCCTAATGTATGGCTTAAATAGACTAACAGGCATAAACCAAAATGCACAAAAAGCAGAAGAGAAACTAGGTGAATGGGACCTTCTAAACATTAAATTTTATGTGCTTCCAAAGACTTCTCTAAAAGAGTCAAAAGAGAACCTACAGATTGGGAAAAAATATTTGGCAATGACATATCTGACAAGGGACTGACCTCTAGAATTTATAGAAAAGTCCAATACCTCAAAAACAAAAGACAAATAATCCAATTATAAAATGGGCAGAGGGCATAAATAGACACTTCACCAAAGAGGATATCCAGGTGGGGAACAAACATATGAAGAAATGCTCATGATCATTAGCCATTAGAGAGATGCAGATCAAAACAATAATGAGACACCATCTTGCTCCAACACTAGTAGCAAGGTTCAACAAGACAGAAAGTAACAAATAGTGGAGAGGATGTGGAGAGATTGGGACTCTCATACACTGCTGGTGGGACTGTAAAAGGGTACAACCACTGTGGAAAGCAGTATGATGATTCCTTCAA
>NW_006941303.1:0-1283 GCF_000298275.1 Orycteropus afer afer | reverse complement strand
GACATCTCCTTCAATATTTCTGAATCATATTAAGAGAATCAGTTTACAGCTAGTTTAACTTTAACACTTGCTAATCTAGTTTTTATGCAAGGAGAAGGCAGGACCCCAGCTTCAGAATATTTAATGGTAATCAGTAATTCACATGAACATAATTACTTTATATTTTCTTCATAACAGTTTTTACCCTTACGTTTTATTAATAACAAACAATCTTGGATTTTTATTTATGATAATGATGTGAAGTTTAGTATTTAAATAAATTTATAAAAACTATGAAATGATTTTAAAATATTAAATAAATGAAAATATAAATTGCACTGAATATGTTAAAATTGTAAATTTTTATTCAAATAGTGAAGTTTGTAAAACACTGAACTAAATATAAATGAACAAGATATAAAATTATGAAATTTTATAACATAAAGTTAATTTTAGCTTTTATAGTGCATTGTGCTTTTAGGTATGATGGGAGGAGCTATTTCTATTTTTCTTAAAAAATATAACTTAAATACATATATAATACAATTCAGTTCACAACAAAATAGATGGGAAAAATGTTCAGCATTAACTTCAAGTTCAAAATGGAACACACAAAAAAGATTAATTTTTTTAATGAGGTGGGTAATCTTTATTATACCTGGTTACATTGTAACTATTCATTAAAAGTGGCCATAAGTACTCATTATGGAAGTAATAAAAATGGATTTATTATTTACAATTATTTTAATTATTTATAATTATACCACCCATAAATGAACATATAAACTTCTAAAGTGACATCTTGACATTGAAATTAAGTTAGCTAAATAAAAACAAAAAAATATTATACAGACTCTAAGGAAAGTGTTACAATTATTTTGAAAGAGGAATCGTTAAGAGTTGGAAGTAATTGTTGGCTTCCAACTGCCCATGTTAAAATTGAAGGTTTGTAAAACTTTAAGTCACTACTAAGAAAAATCTCAAATCTGTTTCTGCATCTGAAAATGATCAAGGTCGATTTCTACTTTCATTTCATGGTTACAGAAGATGCTTTGTGTGATTTCAGCCTTTTAAATTTAGATGTAACTACAGGGTTACAGGTGAGAAGAGACAACTCAGGGACGCCCAAAGTAGCAGGCGGGAAGAACAGGGGAAAGGGGATTAAAAGCCAGGAAGCCAGAGAGAAGAGCAATCAGCCGAAGGGATTAGGTGAGGAGAGGAAACTCAGGCCCACCCAGAATAGCAGGCCAGAAGAGCAGGAGAAAGGGTAAAAAAGCCAGGAACCTGGACAGAAGAGCAGTCAG
>NW_006941302.1:0-1245 GCF_000298275.1 Orycteropus afer afer | reverse complement strand
TTAGGTGGGTGTTCTGGTAGCCTAGTGCCTAAGGCATTTGACTGCTAACCAGAAGGCTGGTGGTTCAAACCCACCAGCCACTCCTCGGAAGGAAGACTGGGCAATCTACTTCTGTAGTGGTACTGCCTCGGAAACCCAAGGCGGGGTCGCTATGAGTCGTATCCGACTTGACAGTTTTTAGAATAGCTCTCTTAAAATGTCCCTGTGATGCTGGACAGAAGTGTAAGGGAATTTCCTTTCTAGGGTTTTGAAGAAACTGATGATTGTCTTTTTAAAACCAGTAGTGTTCTTATGTTCTCTTGGGACTGATGTGTTTCTCCAAGTGTAATATAATAAATTAAAAAAAAATAAACCCCAAAAACAACAATTAAAAAAAAAAAACCTCACTAAATTCCTCCTATCCATAATATAAAATTTTTCATTGATCAGGGCCATCTATAAATCACGTAATACTTTTTTTTCCCTATATATTGAAATTCTGTGTTCATTTTTTTCCCCCCAGAAAATCAGGCTATGTATGTTAAATGGGAACTCATAAAAATTTGGTGCTTCTATTTTAAGTGTTGTTGTTGTTGTTGTTGTTATGTGCCGTCGAGTCGGCCCCGATTTTAAGTGTATAAGAAGAATATTCTTCTATGTAATTTTGACCCTTATTGTTTTCCTGATAATTTAAATGCACATGTAGCATTATTACTCAGCACAACAAAGGATGTGTAAGTTTATTTAGGTTTTTCTTTAATTTTAAATCACTTTAACCTAGAATTTTAAAAAGTTTGATCCCTAGACCATTTATTCCTGGTAAGGTTTCTTCAGTCATTGAGTTCTTTTCTCTCTTTTATGAGCAGCTTCTGGTAGCTTCTGTACCTTTATGGTAAATTTTTTCATTTGTCAGTCTCAGTTTTTCCTTTCCTAACCTCTTTACAATAAGCAGCACAAATAGAGGAAGCTGATGTGTTCACCTTACATCCATTACTTCTTGATGAAAGTTTAGCCCCCCCCCCCGAAAACTTGATCTTTTGATGTATGAAATACATTCTTTTAGAACAAACATACCCAGCTGAAGTAATGGATTAAGGATGAAATCTGAAAAACTGGAAAAACAAAACAAAACAAAAAACCCAAACTCACTGCTATCGCGTTGGATCCGACTCATAGAGACCCCTCCTTGGGTTTCTGAGGCAGTAGTATCACAACGGAAGTAGATTGCCCAACCTTCCTTCCGAGGAGTGGCTGGTGGGTTTGAAC
>NW_006941301.1:0-1212 GCF_000298275.1 Orycteropus afer afer | reverse complement strand
TTTTGGTTTCTTGAAGTAGCTTTTTATAGTTTTCTTTGTAGAGGTCTTAAAATGCTGCGCTTCTTGCAAGACAGATTTGATCATTCTTCTGGCAGTCCATGGTATGCTCAATATTCTTCACCAACCCCATAATTCAAAGGCATCAATTCTTGTTCAGTCTTCATTGTCCAGCATTCAAATGCATATGAGGCTATTGAAAACATTATGACTGGGGACAGGTGCACCTTAGTTGTCAAAATGACATCTTTGATTTTAATACTTTAAAGAGTTGTTCTACAGCAGATTTGCACAGTGCAATATGATGTCTGATTTCTTGACTGCTGGTTTTGTGGGTGTTGATTGTGGATCCAAGGAAATCCTTGATAACTTCATTCTTTTCTCCATTTATCTTGACGCTGTTTATTGGTTCAGTTGTGACGATCTTTGTTTTCTTTATGTTAAGATGTACTCCATACTGAAGGTTGTAATCTTTTATCTTCATCTGTAAGTGCTTCATGTCATTTTCACTTTCAGCAAGCAAATTTCTGTTGTTTGCATATGACAGATTGTTAGTCTTTTTCCAATCCTGGTGCTGCATTCTCCTTCATATATGTCCAGTCTCTAAGATTATTTGATCAGCATACAGATGGAACAAGGATGGTGATAAAACACAACTCTGATACCTACTTCCCCTGATTTTAAATCATGAAGTATCACCTTGTTCTGCTCAAATGACTGCCTCTTGATCTATGTACAAGTTCCTCATGAGGACATTTAAATGTGCTAGTATTTCCATTCTTCACAAAGTTATCCATAACTTGTTTTGATTCACTCAGTTGAATGCCTTTACACAGTCAGTAACACACAAATAAACATCTTTCTGGTATTCTCTGCTGTCAGCCAAGATCCATCAGACATCAGCATGATAGCCCTCATTCCGCATCTTCTTCTGAATCCAGCTTGCATTTCTTGAAGTCCCCTGTCAATGTACTGCTGCAACCATTTTTGAATTAATATCAGCAAATTTTTTATGCTCTTTTTTTCTTTTTCTTTTTTTATTTATTGTTTTATTGTGATTTGAGTGAAGATTTATAGAGCCAAATCACTTTCCATACAGGAGTTCACATATACCTTGTCTCATGTCATTGACCACAGTTTACCACAATGCAATAGCTCCCCTCCCAATTCCTCCCCATAGTTACCTCTTCCCAGTGTCCATCCCTCCATACACTC
>NW_006941300.1:0-1268 GCF_000298275.1 Orycteropus afer afer | reverse complement strand
TATTTTTTTGGTAGCTATTGTAAATGGTATTGATTTTCTTATTTCTTTTTCAGCAATCTCTTTGCTGGTGTAGAGGAATCCAACTGATTTTTGGACATTACTCATATATCCTGCCACGATGCTAAATCTCTCAATTAGTTCCAGTAGATTTGTGACTGAGTCTCTTGGGTTTTCTAGGTATAGGATCATATCAACAGCAAATAGGGATAGTTTGACTTCTTTCTTACCAATTTGGATGCTTTGGATTTCCCTTCTTGCCTTATGACTATGCCTAGACTTCCAGTACAATGTTGAATAGAAGTGGTGATAGCAGGCATCCTTGTCTGATTCCTGTTCTCAAGAGGAATGGTTTCAGTCTTTCTCCATTGAGAATAATGTTGGCTGTTAGTTTTGCAGAGATATCCTTTATTATGTTGAGGAATGTGCCTTCTATTCCTATTTTGCTGAGAATTTTGATCAGGAATGGGTGTTGGATTTTATCACATGCCTTTTCTGCATTAATTGATAATGATCATGTGGTTCTTCTCCTTTCTTTTATTTAGGTGGTGGATGACATTGATTGCTTTTCTAATGTTGAACCATCCCTGCATACCTGATATGAACCCCACTTGGTCATAATGAATGATTTTCTGGATATGTTGTTGCAATATATTGCTAGGATTTTGCTGAAGATTTTTGCATCTATATTCATGAGGGATATTGGTCTGTAGTTTTCCTTTTGAGTGATGTGTTTGCCTGGTTTTGGTAACAAAGTTATGCTTGCTTCATAAAATGAGTTAGGGAGGATTCCATCCTTTTCTATGTTTTGGAATCGTTTGAGTGGCATTGGTGTCAACTCTTCTCTGAATGTTTTGTAGAATTCTCCATTGAAACTGTCTGGGGCAGGACTTTTTTAGTTGGTAATTTTTTGATGGCCTGTTCAATTTCTTCTTTTGTGATGGGCCTGTACAACTTTTCCACGTCAGTCTGTGTTAGTTTAGGTAAGTGGTGCGTTTCTAGAAATCTGTCTATTTCCTGCAGATTTTAAAATTTGTTGGAGTACAGTTCTTCATAGTATCCTGATATTATTCTTTTTATTTCAGTTCGTTCTGTTGAGATGTCACACATTTCGTTTCTTATTCATGTTATTTGTATTTTCTCCCTCTTTTCCTTTGTTAAATTTGCCAGTGGTTTGTCAATTTTATTGATCTTTTTTTAAAAAAACAACTACTGGTCTTGTAGATTTTTTTCTATAGCCCTTCTATTTTCTGTTTCATTGATTTCTGCTC
>NW_006941299.1:0-1267 GCF_000298275.1 Orycteropus afer afer | reverse complement strand
CAGATCTCCCCTGGAGGAAGTGCACCCGCAATGCTCCTTGGAAGCGATAATGGCCAGACTTCGTCTCACCTATTTTGGTCATGTTGTCAGAAGAGACCATTCCCTGGAGAAGGATGTCATGCTTGGTAGGGTGGAGGGTCGACAAAAGAGGGGAAGGCCTTCAATGAGATGGATTGACACAGTGGCTGTTATGATGGGCTCAAGTATAGCAGGGATCATGGAGCTGGTGTGGGATTGGACAGTGTTTCGTTCTGCTGTGCATGGGGTCGCTATGAGTGGGAAACCACTCGATGGCACCTAACAACAACAACAACAACAACATTCAGAAGCAAGATCCAGAGTCTCTTCCGACATCCATTTTGATCTTTTATTCCTTTCTTGTCTGTATAATGTCCTTTTGCTTCCTTCATGTATAATATTTTTAATGTTATCCCAGAACTTGTCTGGTCTTTGGTCACTGGTGTTCAATGCCTCAAATCTATTTTGCATATGGTCTCTATATTCAGGTAGGCTATAATTGTGGACATATTTTGGATCATTTGGACTTCTTTTAATTTTCTTCAGCTTCAACTTGAACTTGCATATGAGCAATTGATGGATTCTTCCTCAGTCAGCCCCTGGCCTTGTAATGACCGATGATATTGTACTTCTCCTATGCCTCTTTCCACAAATGTAGTTAATCTGATTCCTGTGTATTTCCTATGGAGAGGTCCATGTGTACAGTTGCCATTTATGTTACTGAAAAAAGATATTTGCAAGGAATAAATCATTGCTGTTGCCAAATTTTATCATGCAGTTTCTGTATGACAATGTAACAAAGTTATCATAACTTCTTAGCCACAAGCAAACACTTTGAGGGACTGATAAGCTGGGCCTGAAGGCTTGGGACCATAGTTGCAGGGAACATCAAGCTCAATTAACACAGCATAGTACACAAAAACATTGTTTTTTATCTTACTTTGGTGAGCAGCAACTGAGGTCTTAAAAGCTGGTGAATAGGAGTTCTGGCAAGGTGGCAGACTAGGCAGAAAGACTTCACAGACCCTCTTCAACAAAGAAAAAGGAAACCAATTAATGCAGACACAGATGATAATCCTGGACCCCTGAGCCTTGAAGGGAAGGATATAGAAGTGGACTAAACCCCAACTAGCAGAAGAATTTGAGTGAAAATATCAAAAAAAGAAACATATGGAGCTGCAGTCTGGCAGAGGTTGTGAGTGATCCTTACGGCACAGACAGCTTGAAGATTCCCGAGTGGTGGTAGGAC
>NW_006941298.1:0-1262 GCF_000298275.1 Orycteropus afer afer | reverse complement strand
ATGATATATTCTTCCATTTATATAGGTCTCTTAGTTTCTTTTAGTAGTGTTTTGTAGTTTTCTTTGTATATGTCTTTTGTGTCTCTGGTAAGATTCATTCCTAAGTATATTATGTTTTTGGTAGCTGTTGTAAATGGTATTGTTTTCCTTTTCAGATATCTCTTCTTTGATGTAGAGGAATACAACTTCTATCCCATCACTTTGCTAAACTTCTCAATTAATTCCAGTAGTTTTCTTGCTAAGATTTTATATGTGTAGAATCATGTCATCTGCAAATATAGTATTATTTCTTTAATGCCAATTTGGGTGCCTTTTTTTTCTCTATCTTGCCTTATTCCATTGACTAGGATATCCAATACAATGTTGAATAGAAATGGTGATAGAAGGCATCCTGTCTGGTTCCTGTTTGCAAAGTGAATGCTTTCAAGTCTCTTTCTATTGAGAATAATGTTGGCTGTTGGTTTTGCATATATGTCCTTTATTATGTTGAGGAATTTCCCTTCTATTTCTATTTTGTTGACAGTTTTTATCAGGAATGGATGTTGGATTTTATCAAATGTCTTCTCTGCATTGATTGATGCAATCATTGGGTTCTTCTCCTTTGTTTTATTTATGTAATGGATTATGTTGGTCGTTTCTCTAATGTTGAATCACCCTTGCATATGTGGTATGAATCATACTTGGTCATGGTGTAATTTTTTTTTCAAATATATACTATTGGATTCTATTGATTAGGATTTTGTTGTTGATGATTTTCACATCTATATTCACGAGGGATACCGGTCTGTAGTTTTCCTTTTTATTGGTGTCTTTGCCTTGTTTTGTATCAGGGCTAGTTTGCTTCGTAGAATGAATTCGGAAGCATGCCACCCTTTTCTATCTTCTGGAATACTTTGAGTAGAATGGGTGTCAGCTCTTTGAACATTTGATTGATTTCTCAAGTGAAGCCATTGGGGCCAGGAGTTTTTTCAGGAGAGTTTTTTGTTTTTATGACTTGCTCAATTTCTTCCTTTATTATGGTCCTGTTAAAATTTTCTACCTCAGTCTGTGTTAGTTTAGATAGGCCTTGTGTTTCTTGAGAATTTTCCATTTCTTCTAGCTCTTGAATTTGTTGTTGGAGTAAAGTCCTTCACAGTATTTTGTTATTATCCTTTTAATTTTGGTTGGCTCTGTTGTGGTGTTGCCTATTTAATTTACTATTAACGTTACTATTAACTATTACTATTAACGTTATTTGCATCTTCTCCTCCTTAGGAGCTCTA
>NW_006941297.1:0-1274 GCF_000298275.1 Orycteropus afer afer | reverse complement strand
GAACCCCAAACAGGATAGACCCCAAAAGAAAATCACCAAGACACATCATCATCAAACTCATCAAAACCAAAGACAAAGACAGAATCCTGAAAGCCGCACAGGAAAAACAAAAAGTTACCTACAAAGGACAGCCAGTAAGAATAAGCTCTGATTTCTCAGGAGAAACCATGCAAGCAATAAGGGAATGGAATGGTATATATAAAACCCTGAAAGAGAAAAATTTTCAACCAAGAATTACATTTGTTGTTGTTGTTGTTGTTTGCCGTCGAGTTGGCCCCGACTCATAGCAACCACTCCTTGGGTTTCCGAGGCAGTATCACTACAGAAGTAGGATTGACCAACCTACCTTCTGAGGAGTGGTTGGTGGGTTTGAACTGCCAGCCTTCTGGTGAGCAGTCAAGTGCCTTATGCACTATGCTACCAGAGTTGTCCATCAAATATGATGGTGAAATTTGGAGATTTCCAGATAAGCAATAAACTAAGGGAATTGGTTAAAACCAGACCAATCTTACAAGAGATGGTAAAGGGAGTCCTTTGAACAGAGAACCAAACATACCAAATAACAACCAACCATTAATACGCAAGATGACATAACCCAGAAACCACAGCTATGGACATATGCAAAGGAAAATGAGCCTACAAGATTGTAAACAGGGAACGAGACACATCGATTGGCAAGGGAGAACAACTACAAACAAAAAGAAGAAAAAGACTGTATAATTACAGAACTTCTAAATGGTGAGGAAGTTAAGAGAGTTGCAAGATACAATGGACTGTTCAAACTCGGGAATAAAATTATAAACCATAGGGTAAGCTCAAAGAAAAATGATAAACTTTCACATCACAATAAAAAAGAGGACGAGCACAAATATTCAGCATTTACTAAAGCAACAGCAACAAAGGAAATGATAACACAATTCACAAACATAACGAGCTCAGCACTAGAAAATAATATGGAGCAAAGACACCAGAGATCATGAAAAAAACACATAACAAAATGACAGCAACAAATTTAAACTTATCAATAATTACTCTGAATGTTAATGGATTAAATGCACCACTCAAAGACGGAGAGTTGCAGATTGGATAAGAAAACAAAACCGATCAATTTGCTGCCTACAAGAGACACAACTTAGAGATAAAGATAAAAATAGACTAAAAATGAAAGGTTGGAAAAAGATATATCAAGCAAATGGCAACTGTAAGAGAGCAGGTGTGGCGATATTAATTTCTGATCAAATTGACTTTAAGACAAAAACCACCATACGAGACAA
>NW_006941296.1:0-1320 GCF_000298275.1 Orycteropus afer afer | reverse complement strand
GCACACACACACCTTTTCTTTATTTTTTTAATCTCCAAACCACTGCAAAGGGAAACCACTGAAAAACAATAGGGTGCCTGCTGCTAAGCTTTACACCAGCCAATTTACAAGTTTTTGAGTCTTAAATGGAAAAAAAGTAAGCTGACACAGTTGCCATCCCCGCTGACCAACTTTTACACAAACCCCAGTCTCAGGTGAGGAGGCGCCACCAGACCCCAGCAAGGATTCTAACCAGAGGTCGTGCAACCCAAGGACATGGACAGTGGCATTCAATCCTCCCTCAAGGCTCTAGGTGGAAGAATTTTCCAAGTACTAGAATCTTCTTTTACTTGAAGGAAGTCAGAAATGACTAGACAGCCTACAAATGAGCAGAGGTAGTTTTACGACAGTGTTAATTTTTCATAAGGATAATTAAATATATATTAAATTCTCTTTTGGTTGAATTCTGTTGAGAGTCCAGGCTCAAAAAGAGTCTCATTCCCCTACAATCAATGCAACAAGATACAGCTGTCCCTTTTCAACAGCTAGGACAACCACCCGTTCCCCTGCAAAACTGGTGAATGGCCAAAAGGCTACCACAGGGAGAGGACCTTGTGGATTCAAACCATGGCTGGAATCAAGGCCCTTGTTCCCTGTGAGCCACTGGCCTGCTGCCAATAGACCCTTGCACGAAAGTAGAAGGTACTGCAACCAGAGATAGCCAGGCGGGGTTCCTCCCGTGGACTATGGCAGCCGGCCAGTCCTGGGGCTGGGAGGTGGCAGGCGGGCTCTAGTGTCCTCACCATGAAAACCCTGGAGTAGCCGGATAAGCCCTGCACAGCTCAGACAGGCATTCCTCTTTTTCTCTTTAGGAATGCATCTCCAATTTCATAATGTACTCAACTGAAGGAGTTCAAGAAAAATAAGATTCTGCCATACACTGGAATGGTTACAACTGGGATGTTTGCGTTACCGAATTTAGACCATCACCTGTCTCACCAATTAACCTCGAAGCCACATTTTATGAACCAAGGGTTAGCAATCTTCTCCCAAATGAAATACAACAGAAAAATGCCAAATTACAAAACACTACCCACAACCAGTGCCTCAAAGCCAAGAAAAATAAGTTTATGAAAAATAACCTCTTCAAAATTCAACATTTTCTTCACTAAATGAGTTTTCATCCTGCCGTGTATTTTACAGGAGCTCTGGTGGCATAGTGTCTAAGGCACTTGACTACTAACCAAAACGCTGGCGGTTCAAACCCACCAGCCACTCCTCAACTCGCTGACAGTGAATTGAGTTTTTTGGTATATTTTATGCTTATGAAAGAATTATTAT
>NW_006941295.1:0-1262 GCF_000298275.1 Orycteropus afer afer | reverse complement strand
ATACTGACATTTAGCCATTTCTTCTAGTACAACACTCTTACTGTTTCAAAATACAAACTCAATTACCCAAGCTGTTATAGCCAAAGACTGTGCAAACCAAAATAAATCACTGGTTATAAATGTTGTAGTAGGTCAAGTTGATTTCAACCCCTAACAACTATACATGATAGAGCAGAACTGCCCCACAGGATTTCCTAAGCTGTCAATCTTTATGGGAGCTAATTACCAGGTCTTTTCTCCCATGAAGCCAATGGTGGGTTCACACTGCCAACCTTTCAGCTTATAGCTAAGTGCTTAACTGCTGCATCATCAGGGCTTTTTTCATTACAAATACCTCTCAGAAAATCAAATGAAAAAGTACTTACTCTTCTTTAAGTCTCTTTTGAAGCTTATCTTTTGAAAGTTTACTTTCATTAGCATTTTTCATCATATCTTTCCGAAATCGATTATCCATCATATCAATCCTATAAAAAATCAAAAAAAACGCATGCTTTAAATGAATCTTAACGCATGAACATAAATATCTGTTGCCTTTAGAATTTTAAGAAAACACCTCATTGACCAACACATCAAGATTTATAAGATGTAAAACGTCTCATAGGCATGTATGTGTGTCATTCTTCCCAAAACAGAAGAATCTCTGATGTTTTAGATCATCCAGTATATCCCCGAAAGAGGTAATATTTCAAATTCATGAGGACTTACGTAATCACAGCTTACTTCAGCCACCAAAATAAATCCTGGGTAAATCAAAATTAAAGGCGTAAAAACTAAATGCTAACATACAATAAAGAAAACAGTAAAGGCAAAAATATTTCTCTCTTTCTGATCAACATTTTACTGTTAAAAACAATAAAAATAGTAAAAAAGATTCTGAGATTTGATTATATAAAAATTAATATACTCTTTGGAGTTAATGAAACAAGATCTGTATCTCACACCATACACAAAAACAAACTCCAGATGGATCAAAGACTTAAATGTGAAACCCAAAACTATACAGTTCCTCAAGGAAAATCTAGGGGCAAATTTAAGGGCCCTGATATATGGCATAAATAGACTATCAAGCATAACTCAAAATTCACAAACAGCAGAAGAGAAACCAGATGACTGGGATCTTCTAAAAATTAAATGTTTATGTGCTTCCAAAGATTTCTCCAAAAGAGCCAAATGAGAACCTACAGATTGGGAAAAAATATTTGGTAATAACATATCTGACAAGGGACTTATCTCTAGAATTTATAGAAAACTCCAACACCTCA
>NW_006941294.1:0-1320 GCF_000298275.1 Orycteropus afer afer | reverse complement strand
TCCTTCCGAGGAGTGGCTGGTGGGTTTGAACCGCCAGCCTTCTGGTTAGCAGTCAAGTGCCTTAGCCACTATGCTACCAGAGTTCCCGTATATACACTATACATTATATATATAGTGTATATATAACATACTATATATAGTATACATACAATATATAGTATACATACTATATATAGTATACATAGTATATAATATAATACATTGTATATGTTGTTGTTGTTATGTGCCCTCAAGTCAGATCCGACTCATAGCAACTCCTCCTTGGGTTGCCGAGGCAGTATCACTACAGAAGTAGATTGCCCAATCTTCTTTCCCAGGAGTGGCTGGTAGGTTTGAACCACCAGCCTTCTGGTTAGCAGTCAAGTGCCTTAGGCACTACGCTATCAGAGCTCCTACATTATATATATGTATATGTATATACATGCTGTTGTTAGTCGGTGTCCAGTCAATTCTGACTCATATATACTTATGTATACATGTATAGAGGAGTTCTGGTAGCATAGTGGCTAAGGCGCTTGACTGCTAACCAGAAGGCTGGTGGTTCAAACCCACCAGCCACTCCTCAGAAGGAAGATGGGGCAATCTACTTCCGTAGTGATACTGCCTCGAAACCCAAGGAGGGGTCGCTATGAGTCGGGTCTGACTCGACGGCAAACAACAACAACAACAACATAGATTTTCTTAGGTTTCTATTGAAGATAACCATATCATCTGTTTGTTGTTAGGTGCCATCAAGTTGTCTCCAACTCATAGTGACCATGAACAGCAGAACGAAACACTGCCTGGTCCATCCTGTGCCAGCTCCATGATCCTTGCTATACCTGAGCCCATCATTGTAGCCACGGTGTCAATCCATCTTGTTAAGGGCCTTCCCTGTTTTTGTTGACCCTCCACTTTACAAAGCATATCCTTCTCCAGGGAATAGTCTCTTCTTAAAACATGGCCAAAGTAGGTGAGATGGTCTGGCCATTCTCGCTTCCAAGGAGCATTCCGGCTGCACTTCTTCCAGGATATATTTGTTAGTTCTTGTAGCAGTCCATGGTACTTTCAGCATTCTTTGTCAATGCCATGACTCAAAGCATCAAGTCTCCTGTGGTCTTATTTATTCACATGTTGTTGTTGTTGTTAAGTGCCGTCGAGTCGTTTCCGACTCATAGCTACCCCATGGACAGCAGAACGAAACACTGCCCGATCCGCGCCAGCCCCACAATCCCTGCTATACTTCAGCCCATCATCACAGCCACCATATCAATCCATCTCCTTGAAGGCCTACCCCTCTTTCGTCGACCCTCCACCCTACCAAGCATGACATCCTTCTCC
>NW_006941293.1:0-1267 GCF_000298275.1 Orycteropus afer afer | reverse complement strand
GGTTCAAACCCACCAGCCACTCCTCAGAAGGAAGATGGGACAATCTACTTCCGTAGTGATAACTGCCTCGGAAACCCAAGGAGGGGTTGCTATGAGTCAGGTCCGACTCGACGGCAAACAACAGCAATGCCCTCTAAGCTCATCCACATTGTGAGATGATTCACATATCCTTCATTGTTCTTTAATGTAGCATAGTATTCCACTGTGTGAACGTACCATAATTTGGTTATCCATTCATGCATTGATGGGCATTTAGGTTGTTTCCCTCTCTTTGCTATAGTGAATTGTGCTGCGATGAACATAGGTGTGTATATGTCTGTTCGTGTCCTGCCTCTCAGTTGTTTAGGATATATTCCTAGTAATGGAATTGCTGGGTCAAATGGTATTTCTATTTTCAGGTTTTTTTTTTTTTTTTTTTGAGGAAACACCGTACCGTTTGCCACAATGCTTGTACCATTTTACAGTCCCACCAGCAGTGTATAAGAGAACCAAAATCTCTCTGCAGCCTTGCCAGCATTTTTTATTTTCTGTCCTGTTGAACTTTGCTATTATTGCTGGGATGAGATGATATTGCGTTGTTACTTTGATTTGCAGCTCTCTAATGACTAAAAGGAGCTCTGATGGCATAGTGCCTAAGACACTTGATTGCTAATCAGAAGGCTGGTGGTTCAAACCCACCAGCCACTCTTTGGAAGGAAGGTTGGGCAATCTACTTCCACAGTGATACTGCCTCAGAAACCCAAGGAGGGGTCACTGTGAGTCAGGTCTGACTCGATGGCAAATACCAACCGTGACTAAAGTTCACGAGCAATTCCTCATGCGTTTGTTGGCCGCCAGCATATCATCTTTAGTGAAGTGTCTGTTTAAGTCTCTTGCCCATTTTTGAATTGGATTGTTTGCCTTTTTGATGTTGAGGTGTTGAAGTTTTCTGTAGATTTTGGAGATAAGTCTTTTGTCAGATATGTCATAGGCAAATATTTTTTCCCAATCTGTAGGTTCTCTTTTTACGCTTTTGATGATGTCTTTTGATGCACATAAGAATTTAATTTTTAAAAGGTCCCAGTCATCTAGCTTCTCTTTTACCTCCTGTGCATTCTGGGTTATGTTTGATAGTCTATTATGCCATAAATTAGGGGTCCTCGATTTGCCCCTACGAGCTCTGATAGCATAGTGCCTAAGGAGCTTGACTGCTAATCAGAAGGCTGGTGGTTCAAACCCACCAGCCACTCCTCGGAAGGAAGATGGGGCAATCTACTTCTGTAGTGAT
>NW_006941292.1:0-1265 GCF_000298275.1 Orycteropus afer afer | reverse complement strand
TTCTTTGGTCTTCCTTGTTCATTCTCCAGCTCTAACATGCATATGAGGTGAATGAAAATACCATGGATTGTGTCAAGCGCACCTTAATCTTCAAGGAAACATCTTTGCTCTTCAGCACTTGAAAGAGGTCCTTTGTAGTAAATTTGCCCAATGCTATACGACATCTGATATCTTGGCTGCTGCTTCCATTGGTGTTGATTGTAGAAGCAAGTAATATGAAGTCTTCGACGATTTCAAACTTTTCTCCATTTATCATGATGCTGCTTATTGGTCACATTGTGAGGATTTTTGTTTTCTTTACATTGAGGTATAATCCATACTGCAGACTGTAGTCTTCTGTCTTCATCAGTAAGTGTTTCAAGTCATCCTCACTTTCAGCAAGCAAAGTTTTATCGTCTGCATATCTCAGGTTGTTAATGATTCTTCCTCCAATCCTGATGTCACGTTTTTCTTCATATAGTCCAGCTTCTCAGATTATTTTCTCAGCATACAGATTGAATAAATATGGTGAAAGGATACAATCCTGACACATTCCGTTCTTGATTTTAAACAATGCAGTGTCCCCTTGTTCTGTTTTAATGACCACCTATGTACAAGTTCCTCGTGTGCACAATTAATTGTTCTGAAATTTCCATTCTTCTCAGTGTTATCCACAATTTGTTACAATCCACACAATTGAATGCTTTTGCATAGTCAATAAAACACAAGTAAACATCTTTCTGGTATTCTTTGCTTTCAGCCAAGATCCATCTGACATCGGCAATGATATTCCTTGTTCCACATCCTCTTCTGAATCCAGCTTGCATTTCTGGAAGTTATCTGTCAATATATTGCTACAACCATTTTTGAATTATCTTCAGTAATATTTTACTTGCATGTGATATTAATGATATTGTTCAATAATTTCCACATCCTGTAGGATCACTTTTCTTAGGAATGGGTACAAATATGGATCTTTTCCAGTCAGTTGGATAGGTGGCTGTCTTCCAAATCTCTTGGCATAACCGAATGAGTGCCTCCAACGGGGCATCCGTTTGTTAAAATATCTCAGTGGGTATTCTGTCAATTGCTGGAGCCTTGTTCTTTGCCAATTTCTTCAGTGCAACTTTTGACTTCTTCCTTCAATACCACTGGTTCTTGATCATATGCCACCTCTTGAAATGGATGAACATCAACCAATTCTTTTTGGTACAGTGACTCTGTGTATTCTTTCCATATTCTTTTGATATTTCCTGCATCATTCAATATTTTTCCCATAGAATATT
>NW_006941291.1:0-1269 GCF_000298275.1 Orycteropus afer afer | reverse complement strand
CCACCAGCCACTCCTCGGAAGGAAGATGGGGCAATCTCCTTCCGTAGTGATACTGCCTTGGAAACCCAAGGAGGGGTCGCTATGAGTCGGGTCTGACTTGACGGCACATAACAACAACATTCTCATAGATACGTAAAGCAAACCAAATCCACTGCCATCGAGTCAGTTCTGACTCATAGCGACCCCCATTGGGTTTCCAAGGCTGTACATCTCTGTGGAAATAGATTGCCCTGTCTTCCTGGTCATCTTATGGTGGTCTTAGTTTGCATTTCCTTGATGGCTAATGAGGAGCCCTGGTAGTGTAGTGGTTAAGGCATTTGGCTGCTAACCAGAAGGTCAGTGGTTCGAACCCCCCAGCCACCCTGCTGAAGAAAGATGAGACAGTCTGCTTTTGTAAAGAGTTACAGCCTTGGAAACCCAATGGGCGGTCGCTACGAGTTGGAATTGGCTCAGTGGCAGTGAACTGGTTCTTGGTTGATGGCTAATGAGGTTGAAGTCTGTTCCCATGTTTACCTGCCCTCTGCATATGCTCCACAGTGAAATGCCTCTTTGCGTTTTTTGGCCCATTTTCTAATTGGATTGTTTGTTTCTTTTACTGTTGAGTTTTGAGAGTTCTTTATATATTCTTGATAGTAGTCCTTTGTCAACTGTGTGGTCTGCAAATATTTTCTCCCAGTTTGTAGTTTGTGTGTTTGTCTTCTTAACAGGAGTTTTCACAGAGCAAAGCTTGTTAGTTGGATGGGGCTCTGTTTATCCGTTTCCCTTTGATGGACTGTGCGTTTGGTGTCGGTCTGAGGACTCTGCCCAGCCCCACATCCTGAAGCTTTTCTCTTTTTAACTTCTTTTTTCCTGAAAGTTTTACATTTTCATGTTTAAGTTCATGATCTATTTTGACTGAATTTTTTAGTGAGGTCTGAGGTTTTTGGCTGAGGTTCACTTTTTGCCTGTGGGCCTTCCATTGTTGGGCACCGTTTGTTGAAAGATTAACATTGCTTCATTGACCTTTTTTACAACTTGCTCAAAAGTCAGTTGATCGTATTGATGTGAGTCTGTTTGTGGGTTATCACTTCTATTCCACTGATCTGTGGTCTCTCTTCCTGCCAAAATTATGCCGTGTATATTATTGTAGCTGTGTGGTGGTGTCGGTTCAGACTAAACAGGAACGCCATGGGACAGAATAGTACCACCCCTTAGGATTTCCTAGGCTGTAGTCTTTGCAGAGCTCTGGTAGCATAGTGGCTGAAAGCACTTGACTGCTAACCAGAAGGC
>NW_006941290.1:0-1320 GCF_000298275.1 Orycteropus afer afer | reverse complement strand
CGGAAGGAAGGTTGGGCAATCCTACTTCCGTAGTGATACTGCCTCGGAAACCCAAGGAGGGGTCGCTATGAGTCGGGTTTGACTCGAGGGCACATAACAACAACAACAAGATGGGTGCCCAGCTGAACTATTAGGTATGTCTATGCAGCAGGGAGTGTACCCAAGACCATGTATAGGGTTAGCAGACAATGGTTCTGAAAGTGTATTTGTATATTCTGTAAGAATCACCAGGGGTGCAGTAGAGCTGACAAAGGACAAGGTTATAATCACTTCTTGGTTACAGCCACCTACCCAGCGGGAGCAAGAAGTTGAACCTGTGGGCTTGAGACCATAGTCGCAGGGGACATCAAGCTCAATTGACATAACAGACTACACAAAACATTGTTCCACCTTCTACTTTTGCGAGTAGTGACTGGGATCTTAAAAGCTTGCAAGCAGCCATCTAGATGCAACGATGGGTCTCTCTTCCTCCAGAGCAAAGAAGAATGAAGAAAACCAAAAATTTATGAAAATAATTAGTCCTTGTGACCAGTACACCATGCAATCCTCAGCTTATATGACTATGAGACCAGAAGAACTAGATGGTGCCTGGCTACCACTGCCAACCACTCAGAGGGGGATCTATGTAGGAGATCCTGGATAGAGGGGGAGAACAATGTGGAACAAAGCTTAAAATCATTTGGAAAAGCAAAGGGGGGACCAGGTTTGCTGGTCTGATAGAGCCTGGTGGAACCACTGAGACTATGGTCCCTAGCTGTCCTTCAGGTCTGAAATTGACCTCACACCTGTGACGTCCAGCCAAACAAAAGACAGGCATATGAGTTGAACGTGTACCTGAGGTAGATACACTCCTTGGAGACAACAATCATGGGAGAAAGAAGGGCTGTTATTGCAGGGGGAGACAGCTCAGGGGACAGGGTGCATGGAGGGATGGACACAGGGAAGTGGTAACTGTTGGGAGGAAGTGGGAGGGGAACTGTTGCATTGGGGTAAATTGTAGTCAATATCATGAGACAACGTGTGTGTGAACTGCTGTATGGAAAGTGAATTTGCTCTGTAAAGTTTCACCCAACTCACAATTAAAAAAATAATAAAATAAAAGGCCATATTTAGTAACTCTTCTCTCCAACTTGTTTTTCCTTCAAATTCTGAATTGAACATTTGCTATCTATGATCTTTTTCACTAGAATTTAAAATTCAGTTTGAATTACGCAAATGAATTTTGAAGTTCTTAAGATAATTTATTTCAGTAATAAGTATCTTAACATCATATTTTTGGCATTTTATTTCTTATTCTGTATTGCAGTTATTTATATATAT
>NW_006941289.1:0-1259 GCF_000298275.1 Orycteropus afer afer | reverse complement strand
ATGGTGTTGACAAAGAATATTGAATACACCATGAACTGCCAGAAGAATGAACAAATCTGTCTTGGAAGAAGTACAACCAGAATTCTCCTTAGAAGTGATTATGGGGAAATTTTGTCTCATGCACTCTGGACATGCTATTAGGAGAGACCAGTCCCTGGAGAAGGATGTTATGTTTGATAACACAGAGGGTCAGTGAAAAAAGAGGAAGACACTCAAGGAGTTGGATAGACACTGTAGCTACAACAATGGGCTTAAACATAGCGATGATTTTTAGGATACTATAGGACAGGACGTTATTGCTTTATGTTGGATATAGGGCTGTTGTGAGTTGGAATCAAGTCAATAGCACCTAACAGCAACAACAACAAGAGTATTAGATAGGACAAACAGGTAACCTGCAAAGGAGAGATAATACACATGGCATCTGACTTCTTAAAAGCTATCATGAGACAAGACTACTACTGTCAATCAATGCCTTCTCTCTTCTGAGGCAAAATTATTTTCAGCCCCAAATTCTTTATCAAGTGTGGTAGTTCAGTTGGTGTGTCAACTTGGCTAGGCCTGGTTGAGTGGTTGGGCAGCTGGTGGTAGTTATTCCCCAGGATGAGACTGGCAATCAACTCCATGGTGGGATCTACCACAAGCAGCTGAGTAGCTGCCTTTGGATATGTGGTCTGCTTCCTGTATATAAAGAGATGCCTTGGGGAATGGTCTCCAGTTTATGGCACACTTGGATCCTGCATGTAGCTTTTTTGTTCAGCAGCCTGCTATGCTCTGCCAACCTTGGGATTTACAATGGACTTAAATTAATGGCCTGTCGGGTGGTTTGGTAACACTGGAATTGTGCCTATTTACTTGTCAACCTTGGGTTTGTCAGCCTTAGCAGCCAGTAGCTGTCTGAGTGAAGAAATGCCTCCAGCTCCAGTGGGCCAAGAGCAGGAGGCAGAGCTAGACCCCAAGGTTGAGGGGCTTTCACCCAGCCCCTAGACCCTGGCACTTTGAACTTGGACTTAAAGTCTTCAAATTGTAAGAGAATAAACTCCTGTTTGTTAAGGCCATCCCATTTGTGGTATATTCTTGTCAGAGCAGTATTAGGTAAACACAACATCAAGCTAATGGTACAACCAAGTGCCAGGGTAAAAGTAAGATACTAAAAATAAGCAGTGACTCAGAAAGTTTACCTATGGCATGCCTAATCTCTCTTGGGCAATTTCCTGAGGATAATCTACTCAAGAAAATGAAAGTGGAATTATGAGATA
>NW_006941288.1:0-1215 GCF_000298275.1 Orycteropus afer afer | reverse complement strand
AGGTAAAACCTCAGGCACGATGCACCCCACCCCTGCTAAGCCAGGTGGAATCAAAATCATAGTGCCAACAAATCTGCATAATATCGGGATTGTTTGCAAAATAAGACTCAACGTTGGGGTTTCAAAACAGAAAATTCTAAATAAATTTTTGAAATCAAACAGAAGACTCAGGTATACCATGTTGCTTCCCTTGAAATAATTTTCTCAACCTTTAGACAAATTACTGATTTAGGGATGAGCAGCCTGAGAATGTGAGAATGGTCAATACTATTTCCATCAAACAATGTGTCACTGACATTAGGAAAACGGCCTAGGAAACACAAAGGAGCATTACCATGAATGTTGGAGTTGAGTGGAGCTAGAGTTCTGGGTCTATAACAATTGAAACAAAGAAAAAATGCAGAGTGTTAAAGAAGACACTAGAGCTAAGCATCAAGCTGCTTGGGTGGTCAAGCTTTAAAGAGACACCCTCTGAGACAAAGAAAAGAAGGGTTCCTCACTGAGGAAATGAAGAATAGGATCCCATTGGGGGGAAAAATATAAAAAATGAAAACAAAAAACAAACAAAAATGTGTCTATTGTAGACAACAAGGACACTGAAAAAAAGTAATGTCCAAAATAATCAAATAAGGAGGGGCTACTCAACTGCATACCTATAGTAGTTATGTTTGTGGGTCCACTTGGCTGGGCCTGGTTAAGTGCCTGGGCAGCTGGTGGTGGTTTTTCCCCATGATGAGACTGGCAACCAACTCCATGGTGGGATCTACCACAGGCAGCTGAGTTACTGACTTTGGGATATGGTCTGCTTCTTGTATTTAAGGAGAAGCCTTGGGAACGGTCTCTAGCCTATGGCATGTTTGGACCCTGCATGTAGCCGTGTCGTTGCTCAGAGGCCTGCTATGCCCTGTCAACCTTGGGACTCACAACGGACGTAAGTTAATGACCTACTGTGTGGTTTGGTAACATTAGGACTATGCCTTTTTACTTGTCAACCTTGGGGCTTCTCAGCCTCTGCAGCCAGCAGCTGTCTGAGTGAAGAAACATCTCTAGCTCCAGTGGGCCAGGAGTAGGATACAAAGCTGAACCCCAAGCTTAAGGGGCTTTCACCCAGACCCTAGAGTCTGGCATTTTGAACTTTGACTGAAAGCGTCCAAATTGTAAGAATAAACTCCAGTTTGTTAAGGCCATCCCATGTTGTGGCATATTCTTGTCAGA
>NW_006941287.1:0-1260 GCF_000298275.1 Orycteropus afer afer | reverse complement strand
CCCAACTCATAGCGACCCCTCCTTGGGTTTCTGAGGCAGTATCACTACAGAAGTAGATTGCCCAACCTTCCTTCAGAGGAGTGGCTGGTGGGTTTACACCACTTTCAATCAGAGATAGAACAACTGGAAAGAAGCTCAACAAAGACACAGAAGAGCTAGACAATGGAATCCACCAACTTGACCTTATAGATATCTACAGAGCACTTCACCCAACAGCGGCACAATATACATTCTTTTCCAGTGCACATGGAGCATTCTCCAAGACAGACCATATGTTAGGCCATAAAATAAGCCCCAATAAATTTAAAATCATTGAAATACTGCAAAGCATCTTCTCAGATCATAATGCTATCAAATTAGAAATCAACAATAGGAAGATCAACGGAAAATGAGCAAACACATGGAAACTGAATAACACCTTCCTTGAAAATGACTGGGTAATAGAATAAATGAAAGATGAAATTTAAAAATTCCTTGAATCAAACAAGAAAGAAAACACAACATATCAAAATCTTTGGGACACAGTAAAAGCAGTGATCAGAGGCCAGTTCACAGCAATAAATGCATGCATCAAAAGAGAAGAAAGAGCCAAAATCAGCACCATAACCTAACATCTCCAATAATTAGAAAAAGAGCAGCAAAAAAAGCCTACAGTCACCAAAAGAAAATAGATAATAGAGATTCAAGCAGAAATCATGAAAGAGAAAATAGAGAACAGAAAAAATCAACAAGACTAGCAGTTGGTTCTTTGAAAAGATTAATAAAATTGATGAACCACTGGCAAATTTAACAAAGGAAAAGAGGGAGAGAATACAAATAACAAAAATAAAAAATGAATTGGGTGATGCCACAACAGAACCAACAGAAATTAAGAGGATAATATCAGGATACTATGAAGAACTACACTCCAACAAATTTGAAAATCTAGAAGAAATGGACAGATTTCTAGAAACATACTACTTACTTAAACTAACACAGACTGAGGTGGAAAATTTGAACAGACCCATAACTAAAGAAAAAATTGAATAGGTCATAAAAAAATTACCAACAGAAAAGAGCCCTGGACCAAATAGTTTTACTGGTGAGTTCTACCAAACATTCAGAGAAGAACTGATGTCAACCATACTCAAACTATTCCAGAACATAGAAAAGGATAGAATCCTCCCAAATTCATTTTATGAAGCAAGCATAACATGATACCAAAAACAGGCAAAGACATTCTAGAAAAGGAAAACTACAGATCAAAATCCCTATTAATTA
>NW_006941286.1:0-1320 GCF_000298275.1 Orycteropus afer afer | reverse complement strand
CAGGAGTCCACGATTATCTTCTGTGTCTGTGTTAATTGGTTTCCCTTTTCTTTGTTGAAGAGGGTCTGTGCAATCCTTCTGCCTAGTCCGCCATCTTTCCGGAACTACTGCATGGTTTTAAATCAGGAAGGGTGTACATCAGGGTTATATCTTTTCACCATACTTATTCAATCTGTATGCTGTGCAAATAATGTAAGAAGCTGGACTATATGAAAAAGAATGTAGCATCAGGAGTGGAGGAAGACTCATTAACAACCTGCTATACTCAGATGACACAACCTTGTTGGCTGAAAGTGAAGATGACTTGAGGTACTTACTAATGAAGATCAAAAACTACAGCAACTAGTGTGAATTACACCTCAACATAAAGAAAAAGAAAATCCTCACAACTGGTCCAATAAGCAATATTGCAATGAATGGAGAAAAGATTGAAGTTGTCAGGGATTTCATTTTTTTGGACCCACAATCCACACCCATAGAAGCAGCAGTCGAGAAATCACCCATTGTACTGCACTGGGCAAATCTACTGCAAAAGAGTTCTTTGAAGTTGTAAAGGTCAAAGATGTCACTTTGAAGACTAAGGTGTGCCTAACCCAAGCCGTGGTATTTTCCATTGCCTCATACAAATGTGAAAGCTGGACAATGGATAAGGAAGAAGAAGAGTTGATGCTTTTAAATCGTGATGTTGGTGAAGAATATTAAAAATACCATGGATTGCCAGAACAAACCAATCTGTCTCTGAGGAAATGCAGAATGCTCCTTGGAAGTGAGTATGGCCAGACTTTGCCTTACCTACTTCAGTCATGCAGTCAGAAAGGACCACTCCCTGGAAAAGGATATCATGCTTGGTAAAGCAGAGGGTCAGCAAAAATGTAGAGGGTCAATGAGATGCATAAACACTGCGGCTGCAATGATGGCCTCAAGCATAGCGAGTATTGTGAGGATGGAGCAGAACTGGGCAGTGTTTTATGTTGTACATAGGGTTACTATGAGTCAGGGTGGAATCAATGGCATGTAACAACAGCAACAACAAGGCAATGATTTGTGTTTTTGGAAACAACACTTAAATTTGTATGTAGGATTCTGGTTAATAATCTGGAAGGCTTAATGTACCTCTTTTCCAATAAATCCTTACCAGGAAATAACTTTGGCAGTAGAAAGAATAAAAGTTACAATATTTTATTTTTATGTAAATAATTAAGCTGTTCTTTGGGACTATATGCACTATTTTATTTTAGCCCAAAAATAAGGAAATGTACAGCATGTACTCTAAGCTGTTTTTGCAAAATTCCTTTCACTTTCTTACCTTCTTTTTTTTTT
>NW_006941285.1:0-1271 GCF_000298275.1 Orycteropus afer afer | reverse complement strand
TAGCTGTCTTCCAAATCTCTTGGCATAGCCAAGTAAGTGTCTCCAGTGGGGAATCCATTTGTTGAAACATGTCAATGGGTATTCTGTCAATTCCTACAGTCTTGCTCTTCACCAATTCCTTCAGTGCAGCTTCGATTTCGTCCTTCAGTACCATTGCTTCTTGATCATATGCCACCTCCTGAAATGGATGAACATCAACCATTTCTTTTTGGTACAGTGACTGTGTATTCCTTCTGTCTTCTTTTGATGTTTCCTGCATCATTCAATATTTTGCCCATAGAATCTTTCAGTATTGCAACTCAAGGCTTAATTTTTTTCTTCAGTTCTTTCAGCTTGAGAAATGCCAAGGGTGTACTTCCCTTTTGGTTTTCTAACTCCAGGTCTTTGCAGATTTCATTATAGTAATTGGCTTTGTTGTTCTTTGAAATCTTCTGTTCAGCTCTTTTATCTTGTCATTTTTTTCCATTTGCTTTAGCTACTCTCCACTCAAGGACAAGTTTCAGAGTCTCTTCTGACATCCATTTTGGTCTTCTTTTCTTTTGTTTTTAATGACCTCTTGCTTTCTTCATTGATGATACTCTTGATGTCATCACACAATTCTTCTGGTTTTTGGTCATTGGTCTTCAATGCATCAAATCTAGCCTTTAGATGGTCTCTAAATTCAGGAGGGATATATTCAAGGTCGTATTTTGGGTCTTGTGGACTTGTTTTAGTTGTCTTCAACTTCAAGTTGAACTTGCATATGAGCAGTTGATGGCCTGTTCCACAATCAACTCCTGGCCTGGTTTTGCATGAAGATATTGAGTTTTCCATCACCCCTTGCTACAGATATAGTTAATCTGAATCCTATGTACTCCATCTTGTGAAGTCCACGTGTACAGCCACCATTTGAGTTGTTGAAAAAAATGTATTACAATGAATGAGTCATTGGTCTTGCAGAATTCTATCATGCAATCTCCAGCATTATTTATCTCACCAAGGCCAAATTTTCCAACCACCGGTGATTTTTCTTTGTTTCCAACTTTTGCATTCCAGTCACCAGTGATATTTAACATGTCTTGATTGCATGTGCAGTCAATTTCAGACTGCAGAATTTGATAAAAATCTTCAATTTCCTCTTCTCTGGCTTTGGTGGTTGGTGCATAAATTCAAATAATAGTAGTATTAACTGGTCTTCCTTGTAAACGTATGGATATTATCCTATCACTGACAGCATTGTACTTCAGGACAGATCTTGAAACATCCTTTGTGATGATGAATGCCATGCTATT
>NW_006941284.1:0-1263 GCF_000298275.1 Orycteropus afer afer | reverse complement strand
CTGGCGGTTCAAACCCACCAGCCACTCCTTGGAAAGAAAATGGGCAATCCTACTTCCGTAGTGATACTGCCTCGGAAACCCAAGGAGGGGTTGCTATGAGTCGGGGCCGACTTGACGGCACATAACAACAACAACAAGCATTATTAAACAATACTGTCTTTTTTACATCACCCATGTTGCTACACATAGCTTAAGTGTATTTATACAATCTGTTGTCCAGAACCTCATAATAAAAAAAAAAAAAAAAAAAAAACCTCACTGCCTTCGAGTTGGATCTGACACATAGCAACCCCTCCTTGGGTTTCTGAGGGAAAAACAGAAGTAGATTGCCCTACCTGGCTTCCAAGGAGTGCCTGGTGGGTTTGAACCACCAACCTTCTGGTTAGCAATCAGATGCCTTACGCACTACACCACCAGAGCTCCTTTGTTCTTATTGATTGAAGAACTTTAGCTTCTTCATTAATATAAACAATGATGCAATGAACATCCTTGTGCCTGTCTCTGAATGTGAACTTGCTGGGATGTAGGATATGTGGTACATCTTCACCTTAATTGGTTTTGCTAAATTGTTCTCAAAAATCAGATTTTTTAATTTTTTTAAACACACATGTGCATGGTCTGGCTGTATTAACATTGTTTGTTTAGATTGTAAACTCCTTGACTAACATGGACTGGATGGGATAATTTTGTTTGAGAAATTGTGGGAAAATATTAAAAGACTACAATTTAATCTGGGTGAGCCATCTTGGCATCCAAATTAAAAGTCAGGGATCCAAAGTTAGTGGGTATTGCAAATCTGCCTTGGCATCAACTTCTCTCCCATTTGTCATCTCGGGTGGTTTATTTTGTGCTTTCTGTTTTGCCTTTTTTTAGCTCTTTGGCATTCTGAATTTCCTTCTTTGTGCCTAATTCTATCCTCTGGAACCTTAAGTTTCCTTTGATGTGAAAACATTTGTACACTTGTTTTGTAATTAACTATTGTTCAGTATGACTGAGGACCTTTACCTTTTGCCTGTTTGATATGTAAGATATTTTTCCAGTTTTCATATTCAGTGACTCCAGCTGTTTACAGAGATGACATTAGGCATAAGAGATAACTAATATTTCAAGGAGTTTCTTGATCTATGGGGATATCTTTGGTGAAAATTTCCAGATAGAAAGTGTGTCAGATAGAGCCTGGTGGAACCACTGAGACTATGGTCCCTAGCTGCCCTTCAGGTCTGGAATTGAACCCACACCTGTGGTTTCCAGCCAAACAATGTA
>NW_006941283.1:0-1306 GCF_000298275.1 Orycteropus afer afer | reverse complement strand
TTGAACCACCAGCCTTCTGGTTAGCAGTCAAGTGCCTTAGGCACTATGCTACCAGAGCTCCTTCAATTGATATAGAAAAGGTATTTGATAAAATCCAATACCCATTCTTGATAAACACTCTGAGCAAAACAAGAATAAAAGGGAAATTTCTCAACATAATTTAGGGCATACACAAAAAGCCAATGTTGTTGTTACGTGCCTTTGTGCCACTGAGTCAGACCCAACTCACAGCAACCCCTCCTTGGGTTTCTGAGGCGGTATCACTAAGGAAGTAGATTGTCCAACCTTCCTGCTGAGGAGTGGCTGGTTGGTTTGAACCACCAGTTTTCTGGTTGACAGTCAAGTGCTTTAAGCACGACGCTACCAGAGCTCCTACAAAAACCCAATAGCCAACATTATTCTCAATGGAAAGAGAATCAAAGCATTCCCCTTGGGAATGGGAACCAGCAAAGAACGTCCTTTATCACCACTCTTATTCAATATTGTACTAGAAGTTCTAGCTATGGCAATAAGACAAAAAAGAGAAATAAAAGACATCTAAATTGCTAATTGCAGATCCTATGATCCTATACATAGTAATTCCCAGAGATTCCATAAGAAAGCCACTGGAATTAATAGAAAGATTAAACGAAGTGGCAGTACAAGATCAACACACAAAAATCAGTCAATTCCTCTACACTACTAACAAAGAGACCTAAAGGAAATCAGGAAACCAGTATCATTTACAATAACCAACCAAAAGATGAAATGCTTAGCTATAAACTTAACTAGGGATGTAAAACTTATACAAAGAAAACTACAAAACACTGCTGCAAGAAACCAAGAGACCTACATAAATGGAAGAATATACCATGCTCATGAACAGGAACACTCAATATTGTGAAGTTAAAAATCGAACACTTACACACATCAAATGACTTCTCCAAAAGAGTGAAAGAAGAACATACAGACTGGGGGGGAAAAATCAGCAATGACATATCTGACAAGGGACTCTCTAAAATGTATAGAAAACTTCAACAACTCAACTACAAAAAGACAAAGAATGCAATTAAAAAACAGGCAAAGGACCTGAACAGACATTTCGCCAAAGAAGGCATTAAAGCAACCAACAAATATAAGAAGATATTCTTTTGATTAGTAACCATCCACTATTTTCCACTACTAGGAATATTGCTGGGAGCTCTGGTAGCATAGTGGCTAAGACACTTGCCTGCTAACCAGACAGCTGGTGGTTCAAACCCACCAGCCACTCCTCGGAAGGAAGGTTGGGCAATCCTACTTCCGTAGTGATACTGCCTCGGAAACC
>NW_006941282.1:0-1321 GCF_000298275.1 Orycteropus afer afer | reverse complement strand
GCCATTTCACAGAAACTGACAGTAAAATCAGCTGAGTTCTTAACAAATGGAAGCAGGAGCTGAAGCTGCGATCTATCCACTGCCTGCCAACCTTCCTAACCCACAAGCAGCCTGTTTCATACGCCCCCTAACCAGCAACGTTGCGCCTGCTGTCAAACCCCGTCAAGTTGATTCAGACTCACAGCAACCCTGTAAGGGTTTTCCTGGCTGTGATCTTTATGGAACAGAAAAACCAGGTCTTTCTCCCTAGAGCTGCCAGTTGGGTTCAAATAGCCAATCGTTTGGTTAATGGTCGAGTGCTTATCTGTCTACAACATGAGGGCTCCGCAGACATCAACAGCAAAGGTGTATCAGCACTAGATTAGCAAGGACTCCAGCTGAATGGCATTCAGTGAACTCGAGTCTATAATGTTTTGTATTAAAAATAACCCACCCCTCGTCTGTCAGCTTGTCGCACTGTGGTGGCTGCATGTTGCCATGAGGCTGGAGGCTGTGCCACCAGTATTTCAAATACCATCAGGGTCACCCATGGGGGACAGGTTTCAGCAGAGCTTCCAGACTAAGAGAGACTTGGAAGAAGGAAGGGGCCATCTACTTCTCAAAAACTGGCCAGTGAAAACCTCAGGAATAGCAGTTAAACAATGTCTGGTATATTACTGGAAAACTTTCTGAACTGAAACATTGTCCTATATAGTGCCAGAAGATGAGCCCCTCATGTTGGAAGGCACTCAAAATATTACTGAGGAAGAGCTGACTCCTCAGAGTAGAGCCGACCTTAATGATGTGGAAAGAGTAAAGCTTTCGGGACTTCCATTTGCTGAGATGGCAAAATGAGATGCAGCAGTTGCAAACATCCATTAATAATCAGAAGATGGAATGTACAAAGAATGAATTTAGCAAATTGGAAGTTGTCAAAAATGATACTGAATACATAAGGATCAATATCCTAGGCATTAGTGAGCTATATTGGACTAGTTTTGGCCATTTTGAATCAGACAACCATATGATCTATTATGCCAGGAATGGCAAATTGAAAAGGAGTGGCATGGCATTCATCGTCACAAAGAATGTTCCAAGATCGATCCTGAAGTACAATGCTGTCAGTGACAGAGTAATACCCATACGCCCACAAGGAAAGCCAGTTACCACCACAGTCATTCACATTTACCCACCAACCGCTAACGCCAAAGACAAGGGAACTGAAGATTGTTACCAACTTCTACAGTCTGAAACAGGCCAAACATGCAATCAAGATGTGTTGATTATTACAGTGATTGGAATGCAGAAGTTGGAAACAAAGAACAATCACAGTTGGAAAATA
>NW_006941281.1:0-1321 GCF_000298275.1 Orycteropus afer afer | reverse complement strand
TACCAGTCACAGAAGTTGTGAAAAATGAAATGGAACATATAAAGATTGATATCCTAGGCATTAGTGAGCTGAAATGAAAGGGTTTCGGCCATTTTGAATCAGATAACCATATGATCTACTATGCCAGGAATGACAAATTGAAGAGGAATGGCATGGCATTCATCATCACAAAGAATGTTTCAAGATTTATCCTGAAGTACAATGCTGTCAGTGATAAAATAATATCCATACACCTACAAGAAAGACCAGTTAATACTACTGTTATTCAAATTTATGCACCAACCACCAAAGCCCAAGATGAGGAAATTGAAGATTTTTACCAAATTCTGCAGCCTAAAATTGACCAAACATGCAATCAAGATGTGTTGATTATCACTGGTGATTGGAATAAAAGTTGGAAACAAAGAAGAATCACTGGTAGTTGGAAAATATGGCCTTGGTAATAGAGATAATGCAGGAGAATGCATGATAGAATTTTGCAAGACCAATGACTTATTCATTGCAAGTACCATGTTTCAACAACACAAATGGCAGCTATTCGTGTGGACTTCACCAGAAAGAGTACATCAAAATCAGGTGGACTATATCTGTGGCAAGAGGCGATGTGGAAATTCAGTATCTTCAGCCAAAAAAAGAACAGGAGCTGATTGTGGAACAGACCATCAACTACTCATATGCAAGTTCAAGTTGAGGTTGAAGACAATTAAAAAAAGTCCACAAGAGCCAAAATATGACCTTGATTACATCCTTCCTGAATTTAGAGACCATCTAAAGAATAGATTTGATGCATTGAACACCAATGACCAGAAACCAGAGGAATTGTGGGATGGCATCAAGAACATTATCCAGGAAGACAGCAAAAGGTCATTAAAAAGACAGAAAAGGAAGAAAAGACCAAAATGGATGTTAGAAGAGACTCTGAGACTTGCCCTAGAATGGAGAGTAGTTAAAGCAAATGGAAGAAATGACTAGATAAAAGAACTGAACAGAAGATTTCAAAGAGCAGCTAAAGAAGACAAAGTCAATTACTATAATGATATGTGCAAAGACCTGGAGTTGGGCAACCAAAAGGAAGAACACGCTCAGCATTTCTGAAGCTGAAAGAACTGAAGAAAAAATTTAAGCCTCAAGTTGCAATATTAAAAGATTCTATGGGCAGTATAGTGAATGATGCGGGAAACCTCAAAAAAAAGATGGAATGGACACCCAGAACCACTGTATAAAAAAGAATTGGTCAATGTTCATCCATTTCAGGAGGTGACATATGATCAAGAACCAATGGTATTGAAGGAAGAAGTCAAAGCAGCACTGAAGGAATTGG
>NW_006941280.1:0-1321 GCF_000298275.1 Orycteropus afer afer | reverse complement strand
TTTTAATGGTCTGATTTTTAGATTAGAAATGCAGAGGTAGAGAGAAATAGGTGGATTTGAGATATTGCTTGAAGTTACACACATAAGAACTGTTTGTTGATTGTGTTAGGTAGAGGAGGGTCTCCCACGTTGTGAGTTTCAGCAGGTGAGTAGATGGGTGATGTGGTTTACTGAGAAGAATAGGTTTAGAGATGGTTGTTGGTGTTATATTGTCTATCTTAAGTTAGAGATATCTTTGAGATGTTTCAGGGGAAATGTCTGGTAGGCAGTTGTAGATACAAGGTTTGGAATTCAGAGATGGTCTAGGCTAGAGACCTATAGACCTTGAGAGTAGTAAGTACCTTGAGAGTAGTAAGCCTATAGACAGTGTTTAAAATCATAGAGAATGGATGAGGCCATAAAGAGTTTTAATCTGGAGAGGAGAATATTCAACACTTAATTGTCGAATTGAGTATTAGGAGGAGTCCCTGTTGTTGTTATGTGCTGTCAAGTTGGACCCAACTCATAGCAACCTCTCCTTGGGTTTCCGAGGTGGTATCACTATGGAAGTAGATTGCTCAGCCTTCCTAGATTGCCCAACCTTCCTTCCAAGGAGTGGCTCATGGGTGTGAACCACCAGCCTTCTGGTTAGCAGTCAAGTGCCTTAGGCACTTTGCTACCAGAGCTCCCCTGGATGGTGCAAATGGTTAAACTTCAACTATTAACCAAAAGGTTGGCAGTTTGAGCTCATTCAGAAGCACCTTGGAAGACAGGCCTTGTGATTTGCTTCCTAAGGATCAAAGCCTTAAAAACCCTATGGAGCATTTGTACTGTACATGGGAGGTTGCCAGGAGCAGGAATCAACTACAGCAACTAACAACAGCAACAGGAGGAGGAGGAGGAGGAGGAGCCAACAGAAGATACTGAGCTAGAAGAGCCTGTGAGATCAAAGGAAAGACAAGGGGAGTGTCCCATTGTTAGAAGCACAAAATCTGGAGTACAGATAGCTAAAACTTGAACTGCATCTACCACTGAGACACTCATGCTACAATAGTTTAGGAATTATTGTTTCCTAACCGTAGTCACTAATTTAGCTCTTAGGTATAACCATGGTCACTGCTGGAAATGCAAGAGTGTAGAATTGCTTAAAATCCAAAGTCCTGTTGCTCATTGTTTTAATTAGAATAAGGAAAGATACATACAGCTTCAAGTGAAAAGAGGAACTTTGGTATAAGAAACTACTTGATGTAGGAAATAAAGTATATTTTGTGCATGAGAAGCTATGATGTTGAGAGTTCTTCTCATTAGTTTCTTCTACTTAAGAAAATCCACACAAAATTCA
>NW_006941279.1:0-1320 GCF_000298275.1 Orycteropus afer afer | reverse complement strand
AGAAGCAGACCACCAACCCAAAGGCAGTTACTCAGCTGCTCTAATAGATTCCATCTTGGAGTTAATTACCAGTCTAATGGGCAATAACTACCTTAGCTGCCAAGCCACTCAAACCAGGCCCAGCCAAGTTGACACACAAACTTAACCACCACAGTCTACATTGTCTATTTTTGGTCTTTTGTTTGTTTTTCTGTGTTTTACCAGACGACTTCATATTCATGCATTTATACTTTATTTCAGCTGTCACGTTTTATAGGTAATGTTATCTGTTGTTGTTAATAGGTACACTCAAGTCAGCTCCAGCTCATAGTGACCCAATGTACAACAGAACCAAACACTATCCAGTCCTCTGCCATCCTCATTCCTGCTATGGTTGATCCCATTGTTGCAGCCACTGTGCCAATCTATCTCGCTGAGGGTCTTCCCCTTTTTCACTTACTCTCTACTTTACCAAGTATGATATCCTTCTCCAGGGAATAGCTTCTTCTGACAACGTGACCAAAATGGGTGTGATGAAGTCTTGCTATTCTCACTTCTACAGAGTTTTCTGGCTGTACTTCTTCCAGGACAGATTTGCTACTTCTTCTGCCAGACAATGGTATTATAGTATTCTTTGCCAGCATCACATTTCAAAGGTATTAACTCTTTTTTCCAAAAACCAAACAGGAGATTTCTGGTAAGACAGCAGAATAAATAGTCTGCATAGACCCTCTTCAACAAAGAAAAGGGGAACCAATTAACACAGATACAGAAAATAATCCTGGAGCCCTGAGTTTTGAAGGTCAGGATACAGGAGTGGACTAAACTCCAACTAGTAAAAGAACCTGCATAAAAATACTGAAAAAGGAGACATACAGAGCTGTGGTCTGTCAGAAATCCTGTCCATGTCATCAGGACATGCTAGCTAGGGCTGCACGGAGGACTGCACTGGTAGCAGGGGAATAAAAGGGGAAACAATGAAGAGGGAGAAGGGCTGAGCTGTGTGGACTTTTGCCTGTCTGGAGGATACAGCCATTTTGAATGTTTACAAGTAGTTGGACAATATTAGATATTAAAAAAAAAAAAAAAAACCAGCATTCTCCCAGATTCCAGGGATTTAAGAACAGGCTCCACTTGCTGGGAACCACAAGGACATTCTAGATGCAAATATCTGGAAAGTAGTGATATTCCCCTTGTTACTCTTATATCCCACACCCTTTTGGTAAATGGAGGTGAAGCCATCCCTCACTCCCATCCAGCTTCTGGGCCAGCAGGAATTCCTTCCTAGTCTATGTGCTCACATGCCCTGGGTGCCCTGTCCTGCATTGCCCAGATTTTTTT
>NW_006941278.1:0-1321 GCF_000298275.1 Orycteropus afer afer | reverse complement strand
AAAGAAAACAAAAATCCTCACAACTGGACCAATAAGCAGCATCATGATAAATGGAGAAAAGATTGAAGTTGTCAAAGACTTCATATTACTTGGTTTTAGAATCAACGCCAATGGAAGCAGCAGTCAAGACATCAGAAGACATATTGCATTGTGTAAATCTGTTGCAAAAGACCTCTTACAAGTGCTGAAGAGCAAAGATATCTCCTTGAAGACTAAGGTGTGACTAACCCAAGGCATGGTATTTTCAATTGCGTCATATGCATGTGAGAACTGGAGAATGAATAAGGAAGACCAAAGAAGAGTTGATGCTTTTGAGTTGTGGTGTTGGCAAAGAATGCTGAAATGCCATGGACTGCTAAAAGAACTAACAAATCTGTCCTAGAAAAAGTGCAGCCAGAATGCTTCTTGGAAGTGAGAATGGCCAGACTTCGTCTCACCTACTTTAGTCATATTGTCAGAAGGAACCATTCTCTGGAGAAGAATGTCATGCTTGGTAAAGTGGAGGGTCTATGAAAGAGGGGAAGACGTTTAACAAGATGGATTGCCATGGTGGTTGCAGCGATTGGCTCAGGTATAGTAGGGATCATGAGGCTGGCACAGGCCCAGGCAGTGTTTTGTTCTGTTGTATATAAAGTCACTATGAGTCAGAGACGCCTCGACAGCACATAACAATAATAACAACACCTATCTCTTATAGTTTCTCCTTTAGGGTAGGATATAAATAATTATTTCCATTGGCACTGATTCCAATCCTACAAAAAGTTCATCTCATTTAAAGAGTTTAAATGCAACAAATGAAATAACAAAAACATACATTGTGAAAGTTGTAAATATTCTTAGAAAATCAATTTTCTACTGAAATGTATATTTTAAACTTTGGGTTTCCCTCTCTATCATCATCTGTTCTTTATGATATTATGAGATAACCCTCTACAGTGTCATTCTACTATTTTAATTATCCAGGGGTAGTTATTATCCAAAGGAGCTCTGGTGACTCAGTGCCTAAGGCATTTGACTGCTAACCAGAGGGTTGGCGGTTCAAACCCACCAGCCACTCCACGGAAGGAAGACAGGGGGCAATCTACTTCTGTAAAGATTTACTGTCTCTGAAACCTAAAGAGGATCTCTATGAGTCAGAATTGACTCAATAACAGTGAGTTTGGTTTTTTTTGTAAGTTATAATCCAATAGCTGATATTATCCCTTTCTGAATAATAATCTCCAAATTGTCCATCTGATTCCCTTTTTAGAGTTCCTAATGATTGCTCTGGTAGCATAGTGGCTAAGGCACTTGACTGCTAACCAGAAGGCTGACGGTTCAA
>NW_006941277.1:0-1271 GCF_000298275.1 Orycteropus afer afer | reverse complement strand
TTGTTGAACTTTGCTACTAGTGCTGGAGCAAGATTGTATCTCATTGTTTTGATTTGCATCTCTCTAATAGCTAAAGATCATGAGCATTTTTACATATGTTTGTTGGCCGCTTGAATATCCTCCTTGGTGAAGTGTCTATTCATGCCTTCTGGCCATTTTTTTAATTGGATTGTTTATCTTTTTGTTATTGAGGTGTTGGAGTTTTCTATAAATTCTAGAGATAAGTACCTTGTCAATTATGTCATTGCCAAATACTTTTTCCCAATCTGTAGGTTCTCTTTTGACCCTTTTGGAGAAGTGTTCGGGAAAAAGTTAATTTTTAGAAGGTCCCAATCATCTGGTTTCTCTTCTGCTGTTTGTGCATTTTGAGTTATGCTTGATAGCCTATTTATGTCATATATTAGGGCCCCTATATTTGCCCCTAGCTTTTTCTTGAGGAACTCTATAGTTTTAGGTTTCACATTTAAGTCTTTTCACATTTTGATTATTTCCTTTCTTCTGGTGACTAGGCTTTTCTTGCTGTCCTTTTTTTAATTGTTGGAGATGTTGGTTTATAGTATTGATTTTAACTCTTTCTTCTTTTTTGATGTGTGCATGTATTGGTATAAATTGGCCTCTGATCACTGCTTTTGTTGTGTCCCAAAGATTTTGGTATTGTGTTCTCATTCTCGTTTGATTTAAGGAATTTTTGAATTTCAATTTTGATTTCTTCTCTTACCCAGTCTTTCTCAAGGAGGGTGTGGTTCAGTTTCAATGTGTTTACTCTTTTTCTGTTGATCTTCCTATTGTTGATTTCTAATTTGATAGCATTATGATCTGAGAAGATGCTTTGCAGTGTTTCAACATTTTAAATTTATGAAGGCTTGCTTTATGGCCTGACATATGGTCTATCATGGAAAATGTTCCATGTACATTTGAAAAGAATGTATATTGTGCTGTTTTTGGGTGAAGTGCTCTGTAGATATCTATAAGGCCAATTTGGTGGATTGTATTGTTTAGCTCTTCTGCATCTTTGTTTAGTTTCTTTCCAGTTGTTCTATCTTTCATTGAAAACGGTATATTAAAGTCTCCCACTATGACTGTGGAGTCATCTATTTGGCTTTTAAACTCTTTTAAAGTAAGATTTATGTGTTTTGGGGCTCTTTCATTGGGTCCATAGATATTTATTATGGTTTTATTTTCATATTCAATTGATCCTTTAATCATTATATAATGTCCTTCCTTGTCCTGTATGGTGGTGTTTGTCTTAAAGTCAATTTGATCAGAAATTA
>NW_006941276.1:0-1321 GCF_000298275.1 Orycteropus afer afer | reverse complement strand
AAAGAGGGGGAGGCCTTCAACGAGATGGATTGATACGGTGGCTGCGATGATGGGCTCAAGTATAGCAGGGATTGTGGGGCTGAAGCGGGATCGGCCAGTGTTTCGTTCTGCTGTGCGTGGGATCGCTATGAGTCAGAAACGACTCGACGGCACTTAACAACAACAACAACAACAACAATGAGTAACTGTATTAGAGATTACAATATGTATCCTTTCTTGTTAGGCATGCTGTAAATTAGAAATTTTACCTCTTCTCAAACAATCATACAATGTAAGGACCTTAAATTTTAACCATGCTTTCCATCTCTTGCCTTTAGTGTTATTTTTGAAACACATTTTAATGCTACTTATTTTTTAAATCCTACAAAACACTGGTGTTATTATTTATACAGTCAATATGTGTTTAGATTTTATCCTTTCCTTTCTGATTCATCCTTTCTTAAATTTATCATTGATTCCATTAGTGATAGTTTTTCTTCTACCTAAAAATTCCTTTTAGAATTCCCTTTATGTGAGTTTATTTGTGACAAATTCTCTCCATCTTTATCTGAAAATATCTTTATTCCATCTTTTTTGAAGGATATTTTCTCTCAATATAACATGTTAGGTTAGCAGTTATTTTATCACTTTACAAATGTCATTCCATTTTCTTCTCACATCTCATCATTTTTTGGTGAGTAATCATCTACTAAGTTATGTTTGTTTCATTGAAGGTAATTGTCTTTTTCTCTGGCTACATTTAATAATCCTTTCTTGTATTAAATTTTCAAGTTTTGTTTTGTTTCAATAGAGACCTTTTTATTAAGCCTTAGATAAGACACAGACAAAATAAAGACAATCATCCAGGATGAGGGAAACCATCACCATGTACACAGTAGAGAAAGCCGAATAGAGTCCCTAATTTTTAACAGTTTACCATATTGTGCCTTGATGTGATTTACTCTGTGTTTATGTTGCTTGAAGTTTTCAGAGATTCTTGAATCTCTGTTCTGATGTCTTTCATCACTTTTGGAAAATTCTCAGCCCGTATCTCTTAACATATTGCTTCTGCCCCAACCTGTCTCTTCTCTCTTTCTAGGACTCCATTACACATGTTTCATATGTCTCTTACCCTCTTTTCTGTTCCTTCTATTTTTCACTTTGTTTCAGTGTGAATATATTCCACTAAACTAGCCCCAAAGTTCACCAATCCTCTCTTCTGCTCTAGTATCAATAAAGTGACAGAATGGTCTCCCAGTTCTAATCTTCTGTTAAACCCATCAACTGAGTTCTTAATTTCATGTATTTTATTTTCAGTTCTAATATCTACATTTTTTTTTTT
>NW_006941275.1:0-1276 GCF_000298275.1 Orycteropus afer afer | reverse complement strand
AAAAAAAAAAAAAAAACCTAGAACTAACTGAGAGATTTAGCACAGTGGCATGATACACGATCAACATACAAAAATCAGTTGGATTCCTATATACCGACAAAGAGATTGGTGACAAAGAAATAAGAATATCAATACCATTTCCAATAGCTACCAAAAAAAAATAAAATACTTGGGAATAAACCTTAACAGGGAAACAAAAGACATGTACAAAGAAAACTGCAAGACTACTTCAAGAAACCATAAGAGATCTACATAAATGGAAGAACATCCCATGCTCGTGGATAGGAATACTGAACACTGTGAAAATGTCAATTCTACCCAAAGCAATCTATACATTCAATGCAATCCCAATCCAGATCCCATCCACATTCTTCAAGGATATGGAAAAACCAATCACTAACTTTATATGGAAAGGAAAAAGACCTTGGATAAGCAAAGCACTACCAAAGAAGAAGAACAAAGTAGGAGGTCTCACACTCCCAGATCTCAAAACCTACTATACAGCCACAGTAGTCAAAACTGCCTGGTACTGATACAACAGACCAATGGAATAGAATTGAGAACCCAAAAGTAGATCTATTGACCTACGGTCAGCTGATCTCTGACAAAGGCCCTAAATACATTAAATGGGGAAGAGACTGTTTAACAAATAGTGCTGGAAAAACTGGATATCCATTTGCAGAAAAATGAAACAAGATCTGCATCTCACACCATACACAAAAATTAACTCCAGATGGATCAAAGACTTAAATGTGAAATCTAAAATTATAAAGCTCCTCAAGGAAAAACTAGGGGCAAATTTAGGGGCCCTAATATATGGCATAAATTGACTATCAAGCATAACCCAAAATGCACAAACAGCAGAAGATCAACTAGATGAATGGGATCGTCTAAAAATTAAATTTGTATGTGCTTCCTAACATTTCTCCCAAAGAGTCAAAAGAGAACCTACAGACTGATTAGGAAAAAATATTTGGCTATGGCATATCTGACAAGGGACTTACCTCTAAAATTTACAGAAAACTCCAACACCTCAACAACAAAAAGACAAACAATCCAATTACAAAATGGGCAGAAGACATGAATAGACACTTCACCAAAGAGGATATTCAGGCAACCAACAAACACATGAAGAAATGTTCACATTCATTAGCCATTACCAAAAAAAACCAAACTCACTGCCTTGAGTCAGATCCAACTCACAGCGACCCCTCTTGGGTTTCTGAGGCAGTATCACTATGGAAGTAGATTGCCCAATCTTCCTTCCAAGGAGTAG
>NW_006941274.1:0-1323 GCF_000298275.1 Orycteropus afer afer | reverse complement strand
TCAGCACTTGAAACAGTTCCTTCGCAGTTGACTTTCCCAGTGCTACACGTCGTCTAATGTCCTGACTGCTGCTTCCATTGGCATCGATTGTAGAATCGTACTACACCCATGAATATATATAGGTTTGACAGAGGACCTGTGTATTTATATGTGCTGTACTATATGCAGGAATGTGGTAGAGCACCCAGGGGGCAGAGTTATGAATGCCAACTTTGTCATAACCAAACACCATGAGGGAAAGAGTCACTGGGCATGGGGACTCAGGGTCATAGTTTCCAGGGACTCTTAAGTTCAACTGGCATGACATAGTCTACAAAGGTAATACTTTACACCTGACTTCGGTGAGTAGTGACTGGGGTCTTAAAAGCTTAGGAGCAGCCATCTGAGGTCCAAGTATTGGTGTCTCCCTTCCAGAGCAAAGAAGAGTGACGAAAAGCAAAGACTCAAGGACACGATTACTCCAAAGGACTATGGGACCATGTGAACCCCAGACTCCAAGACTCTGAGACCAGAAGAACTACATGTTGTTGTTGTTATGTGCCGTCGAGTCAGCCCTGACTCATAGCGACCCCTCCTTGGGTTTCCGAGGCAGTATCACTATGGAAGTAGGATTGCCCAACCTTCCTTCCGAGGAGTGGCTGGTAGGTTTGAACCGCCAGCCTTCTGGTTAGCAGTCAAGTGCCTTAGGCACTATGCTACCAGAGCTCTTGTCTCTAAGGATAGTTAATTTTGTCTCTTCTCTCAGAGGCAGAGGTGGCAATTTTTCACTCAAGCTCTACCATTCATATGACTGCTGCTTTCCCTGGGTCTTCATGTTTTTCTTCCGGCCTCCTCTAGTGGATCCTCCAATCCTCCCCTCTTTAAAATTCCAGAAGAAGAAAAGTTGATTGGTTTCCCAGTCCTTATTGCTCTCCTGTTCATTGGCTGCCCTTTCTCAGGAGTCCTCGAGATACCTCCTGTCTCTCAGACTAAGATTTGAGGGAGATAGTCTCTTGCTCAAACTACAGATTGTTGTACTTCTCTAGGGAGGGGAGGTAGGTGAGGGGCAGGCTTCCTGAAGAGAATGATGCATAGGGTAGCACCAGGGTTGACATGGCTAATCGGCAATGTCTGGTGAATGGGTTCTGAAGAGGAGAATATACAGAAGGTGAAACGTTGTGCATTAGTTTCCCAGTGCTGCTGTAACAATCCATCACAAATTGGGTGGCTTATAAGAACACAAATTTATTGTCTCACAGTTCTGGAAGCTTGTTGTTGTTGTTGTTGTTAAGTGCCGTAGAGTCGTTTCCGACTCATAGCGACCCCATGCACAGCAGAACGAAA
>NW_006941273.1:0-1248 GCF_000298275.1 Orycteropus afer afer | reverse complement strand
TACCTAGAAAACCCAAGAGACTCAGTCAAAAATCTACTGGAACTAATTGAAAGATTCAGCATCATGGCAGGATACAAGATCAACATCCAAAAATCAGTTGGATTCCTCTACACCAGCAAAGAGATTGCTGAAAAAGAAATAAGGAAATCATTACCATTTTACAATAGCTATCAAAAAAATAATATACTTGAGACTAAATCTTACCAGGGACACAAAAAACCTGTACAAAGAAAACTATAAAAAAATACTACTTCAAGGCCATAAGACATCTACATAAATGGAAGAACATCCCATGCTCATGTATAGGAAGATTGAACATTGTGAGAATGTCAATTCTACCCAAAGCATTCTATACGTTCAATGCAATTCCAATCCAGATACCATCAACATTCTCTAAGGATGTTGAAAAACCAATCACTAACATTATATGGAATGGAAAGAGACTTTGGATAAGCAAAGCACTATTAAAGTAGAAGAACAAAGTAGGAGGTCTCACACTGTTGGATCTCAAAACCTACTATACAGCCACAGTAGTCAAAACTGCCTGCTATTTGTATAATGACAAACTCATAGACCAATGGAATAGAATTGAGAACTCAGAAATAGATATATTGACCTATGGTCAGCTGATCTTTGACAAGGGCCAAAATCCATTAAATGGGGAAGAGGATGTTTGTTTAATAAATGGTGCTGGAAAACTGGATATGCATTTGTAGAAAAAGGAAACAAGATCTGTACTTCACACCATATACAAAAAAGTAACTCCAGATGGATCAAAAACTTAAATGTGAAACCTAAAACTATAGAGTTACTCAAGGAAAACTAGGGTCAAATTTAGGGGCACTAATATATGGCATAAATAGGCTATCAAACATAACCCAAAATGCATAAACAGCGGAAGAGAAACTAGATGAATGGGACCTTCTGAAAATTAAATTTGTATGTGCTTCCAAAGACTTCTTCAAGAGTCAAAAGAGAACCTATAGACGGGGAAAATACATTTGGCAATGACATATCTGATGAGGGACTTATCTCTAGAATTCATAGAAAACTCCAACACCTCAATAACAAAAAGACAAATAAGCCAATTAAAAAATGGGCAGAAGACATATATAGACACTTCACCAAGGAGCATATTCAGGAGGCCAACAAACATGAAGAAATGCTCATGATCCTTAGCCACAGAGAGAAGCAAATCAAAAAAACCATGAGATACCATCTTGCCCCAGCACTAGTAGCAAAGTTCAA
>NW_006941272.1:0-1322 GCF_000298275.1 Orycteropus afer afer | reverse complement strand
CTTGAATATGCTCCTTGGTGAAGTGTCTATTCATGTCTTCTGCCAATTTTTTAATTGGATTATTTGTCTTTTTGTTATTGAGGTGTTGGAGTTTTCTATAAATTCTTGAGATAAATCCCTTGTCAGATATGTCATTGTCAAATATTTTTTCCCAATCTGTAGATTCCCTTTTGACTTTTTTGGAGAAGTCTTTGGAAGCACATAAAAATTTGATTTTTAGAAGTTTGCAGTCATTTAGCTTCTCTTCTGCCATTTGTGCATACTGGGTTTCTTGATAGTTTATTTATGCCATATATTGTTGTTGTTGTTATGTGCCGTCGAGTCGGACCCGACTCATAGCGACCCCTCCTTGGGTTTCCTAGGCAGTATCACTACAGAAGTAGATTTCCTCATCTTCCTTCTGAGGAGCAGCTGGTGGGTTTGAACCACCAGCCTTCTGATTAGCAGTCAAGTGCCTTAGGCACTACACTACCAGAGCTGCCATGCCACATACTAGGGCTCCTAAATTTGCCCCTAGTTTTTCATTGAGGAACTCTATGGTTTTAGGTTTCACATTGAAGTCTTTGATCTATCTGGAGTTAGTTCTTGTGTATGGTGAGATGCAGATCTTGTTTCATTTCTCTGCAAATGGATATCCAGTTTTGCCAGCATTATTTATTAAACAAAGTTTCTCCCCCCACTTAATGAATTTTGGCCCTTTGTCAAAGATCAGCAGACCATAGGTCGATGGATCTATTTCTGGGTTCTCAATTATATTACATTGGACTATGTGTCTGTCCCTGCTCTTCTGGCCTGCTACTCTGGCATCCCTGCATTGTCTCTCCTCACCTATAAGCCTGGGGCTGACTGCTCTTCTGTCCGGGTTCAAGGCTTGAGCCCCAGGCTTACAGGTGAGGAGAGACAACCCAGGGATGCCAGAGTAGCAGGGCAGAAGAGCAGGGAAGGGGGAAAAAAGCCTTGAACCTGGACAGAAGAGCAATCAGCCCCAGGGTTATGGGTGAGGAGAGACAACTCAGGGACACCCAGAGTAGCAGGCCAGAAGAACAGGAGAAAGGGGATAAAAGCCTTGAACCCGGGCAGAAGAGCAGTCAGCCCCAGGGATACAGGTGAGGAGAGACAACTCAGGGACGCCCGAAGAAGCAGGCAAGAAGAGCAGGAGAAAGGGGATTAAAAGCCAGGAAGCCAGACAGAGGAACAGTCAGCCAGGTGGGGATGATATGAGAGGTCTCCAAAAGCAGGACAAACTTGTCTGTCGGTTTGTCCTACTGTGGTGACATATAGACGTGAGTTTTGAGGCTGAGCCTCTGGTGTTTAAAACCCAG
>NW_006941271.1:0-1205 GCF_000298275.1 Orycteropus afer afer | reverse complement strand
AGGCAGTATCACTACAGAAGTAGGATTGCCCAACCTTCCTAAAGTAAGCCTTAATAAATTTTAAAACATTGAAATACTGCAGAACATCTTCTCAGATCATAATGCTATCAGATTAGAAATCAGCAATAGAAAGATCAATATAAAAAGAGCAAACACATGAAAACTGAACAACACCCTCCTTGAGAACGATTGGGTAATAGAAGAAATAAAAAATGAAATTAAAAAATTCCTTGAATCAAATGAGAATGAAACACAACATACCAAAATCTTTGGGACACTTTAAAAGCAGTGATCAGAGGCCAATTTATAGCAATAAATGCACACATCAAAAATGAAGAAAGAGCCAAAATCAACACCTTAAACCAACAACTCCAACAATTAGAAAAAGAAAAGCCAAAAAAGCCTAGTCACTGAAATAATAAAGATTCGAGCAGAAATCAATGAAACAGAAAATAGAAAGACAATAGAAAAACTCAATAAGATGAGAAGTTGGTTTGTTGAAAAGATTAATAAAATTGACAAACCACTGGCAAATATATCAAAGGAAAAGAGGGAGAGAATACCACGAATAAGAAATGAATTGGGTGGCATCACAACAGAACCAAATGAAAGAAATAACATAGTATCAGGATACTATGAAGAATTATACTCCAACAAATTTGAAAATCTCGAAGAAATGGACAGATTTCTAGAAACACACTACTTACCTAAGTGAACAAAGCCTGGAAAAGTTGAACAGACCCATAAGGAAGGAAGAAATTGAACAGGTCATAAAAAAATTAGCAACAAAAAATGTCCCGGTCCAGACAATTTCACTGGAGAAGTCTAACAAATGTTCAGAAACGAACTGACACCAATCCTACTCACACTGTTCAGAACATAGAAAAGGATGGAATCTTCCCAAATTCATTTTATGAAGCAAGCATAACATTGATACCAAAACCAGGCAAAGACATCACTCAAAAGGAAAACTACAGATCAATATCCCTCATGAATATAGATGCAAGAATCTTCAACAAAATCCTAGCCAATAGACTCCAACAATGTACTGACAAAATAATACATTATGACCAAGTGGGGTTCATATCAGGTATGTTCGGATGATTCAACATTAGAAAAACAATCAGTGTAATCCACATAGATAAAACAAAGGAAAAGAACCACATGAGCCTATCAATCGATGCAGAAAAGGCATTTGATAAAAT
>NW_006941270.1:0-1306 GCF_000298275.1 Orycteropus afer afer | reverse complement strand
GTGTCAGGGTTGTATCCTTTCACCATACTTATTCAATCTATATGCTGAGCAAATAATCCAAGAAGCTGGACTATATGAAGAACGTAGCATCAAAATTGGAGGAATAATCATTAATAACCTGTGATACGCTGACAACACAACTTTGCTTGCTGAAAGTGAGGATGATTTGAGGCACTTACTGATGAAGATTGAAGAATACAGACTGCAGTATGGATTACATCTTAATATAAAGAGAACAAAAATCCTCACAACTGGACCAATAAGCAGCATTACGATAAATGGAGAAAAGATTGAGGTTGTCAAAGACTTCACATTTCTTGGTTCTACAATTGACGCCAATGGAAGCAGCAGTCAGCACATTAGACGACGTATAGCACTGGGCAAGTCGACTGCAAAGGACCTTTTTCAAGTGTGGAGGAGCAAAGATGTCTCCTTGAGGACTAAGGCATAAGAGGATTTTATGCCTGACACAAGCCATGGTATTTTCAATTGCCTCATATGCATGTGAGAGCTGGACAATGAATAAGGAAGACCAAGAGGAATTGATGATTTTGAGTTATGGTGCTGGTAAAGAATGTTGAAGGTACCATGGACTCTGTGGTGATTAAGTTTGTGTGTGTCAACTTGGCTGGGCCTGGTTGAGTGGCTGGGCAGCTAGATGTAGTATTCCCCATGAGACTGGTCATCAACTCCATGGTGGAATCTACTGTGAGCAGCTGAGTAGCTGCTTTGGAGGTCTGCTTCCCATACATAAAAAACAGTTTTGGTAACGGTCTCCAGCTTATGGCACACTTGGACCCTGCATGTAGCCATGTCGTTCAGCAGCCTGCCATGCTCTGCCAACCTTGGTACTTTCAATGGACTTCAATTAATGGCCTGCTGTGTGGTTTGGTAACATCGGGACTGTGCCTTTTTACTTGTCAACCTTGGGCTTGACACCAGTAGTCTTAGCACCCAGCAGCCGTCTGAGTGAAGAAAAGCATCTAGCTCCAGTGGGCCAGGAGAAGGAGGCAGAGCTGAAGCCCAAGGTTGAGGGGCTTTACCCCAGCCCCTAGAGCCTGGCACTCTGAACTTGGACTTAAAGTCTCCAAACTGTAAGAGAATAAACTCTTGTTTGTTCAGCCATCCCATTTGTGGTATATTCTGGTCAGAGCAGCACTTGGGAACCAGAACAGACTGCTAAAAGGACTAACAAATCTGTCCTGGAGGAAGTGCAGGCAGAATGCTCCTTGGAAGCGAGAATGGCCAGACTTCGTCTCACCTACTTTGGTTATGTTATCAGAAGGGACCATTCCCTGGAGAAGGA
>NW_006941269.1:0-1272 GCF_000298275.1 Orycteropus afer afer | reverse complement strand
TCTCAGTCTATAAGCTGGGCTGTTACCTGTGCACCAGGTGCATCTCTCTGGGTTTTAAACACCAGAGGCTCAACCTCAAAACTCAAGTCTACATGTCACCACAGTAGGACAAACTGACCGACAAGTTTGTCTTGCTAATGGATACCTCTCGTATCACCCCCAACTGGGTCCCTGTGGCTGACCTTACCTCTGTCTGGCTTCCTGGCTTTTAATCCCCTTTCTCCTGCTCTTTTGCCATGCTGTTTTGTGCGTCCCTGTGTTGTCCCTGGGGCTGAGTGCTCCTCTGTCCGGGTTCCTTGCTTTTTATCCCCTTTCTTCTGCTCTTCCGGCCTGCTACTCTGGGTGGGCCTGAGTTGCTCTCCTCACCTAATCCCTTCGGCTGACTGCTCTTCTACCTGGCTTCCTGGCTTTTAATCGCCTTTCTCCTGCTCTTCCCGCTTGCTACTTTGGGCATCCCTGGGTTGTCTCTCCTCACCTGTAACCCTCGGGCTGACTTGGAATGGGTGTTGGATTTTATCAAATGCCTTTTCTGCATCAATTGATATGATCATGTGGCTTTTTCCTTTGTTTTATTTACGTGGTAGATGATGTTGATTGTTTTTCTAATATTGAACCATCCCTGCATACCTGGTATGAACCCCACTTGGTCATAATGAATGATTTTCTTGATATGTTGGAGTCTATTGGCTAAGGTTTTGCTGAAGATTTTTGCATGTATATGCATGAGGGATATTGGTCTGTAGTTTTCCTGTTGTGTGCTGTCTTTGCCTGGTTTTGGCATCAAGGTTATGCTTGCTTCATAAAATGAGTTAGGGAGTATTCCATCCTTTTCTATGTTTTGGAATAGTTTGAGTAGGATGGTGTCAATTCTTCTCTGAATGTTTTGTGGAATTCTCCTGTGAAACCATCTGTTCCAGGACTTTTTTTCGTTCATAATTTTTGATGCCCTGTTCAATTTCTTCTTTTGTGATTATCCTGTTCAACTTTTCCACATCAATCTGTTTTAGTTTAGGTAAGTGGTGTGTTTCTAGAAAACTGTCCATTTCTTCTAGATTTTCATATTTGTTAGAGTACAGTTCTTCATAGTATCCTGGTATTATCCTTTTTATTTCAGTTGGTTCTGTTGTGGTGTAACCTATTTCATTTCTTATTTGTGTTATTTGTATTCTCTCCCTTTTTTCCTTTGTTAAATTTGCCAGTGGTTTGTCAATTTTATTGATCTTTTCAAAAAACCAACTGCTGGTCTTGTTGATTTTTTCTATTGCCCTTCTA
>NW_006941268.1:0-1293 GCF_000298275.1 Orycteropus afer afer | reverse complement strand
AAAAGAGCTAACAAATCTGTCCTGGAAGAAGTGCAGCTGGAATGCTCCTTGGAAGTAAGAATGGCCAGACTTCATCTGCCCTATTTTGGTCATGTTGTCAGAGGGGACCATTTCCTGGAGAAGGACATCATGCTTGGTAAAGTGGAGGGTCAGAGAAAAAGGAGAAGGCCCTCAATGAGTTGGGTTGACACAGTGGCTGCATCGATGGGCTCAGGTGTAGCAAGGACTGTGAGGATGGCTCAGGAGTGGGCAGTGTTTCATTCTGTTGGACACAGGCTCACTATGAGTCGGAGCTGACTCAATGCCTGTAACAACAACACTATGAGAATGGCTGTTAATAAAGATGTCTGTCTTTTCAGCTTGTGACTTGCCTTGTTTTCTTGCATCTGCTCGCTGTTAGTGTATACTTTAAAAGCCATTTTACTAAATGAAAAATTCCCGTTCTCACACTTTTTTTGATTTTCTGTAGCTTTCTCCTAATGTCTGGAGCTTTTTGTCCTATAAAAATTATATAGACCACTCACAGATTCTCGGAGGCCTCCAAATCTTAATCAGTAAATTGCCTAAAGACTATAAAATTTTGTTCAAGTAAGACTGATGTGTTTTCTTCTGATATTTGCTTCACTTCATCAGGTAATTTTTTGTCCAGTTAAACAGATCAGAGTGGTAAATGGACTGTTTACTCGAAGCATTTGTAATGGCTCCCCACACCCAGCTACACACTCTGGGTTTAGTCGAAGGATTTGCTTAAGTGGGTAAAGTCCTGCTGATCCTCCCATTGCCCTTGACCTGAAAGATGTGCCAGTCCAGGTATGTGGAGGGGTGAGCAATCCTTCACCAGAGCAGGTTTCTGGGGTGGGTGGAGAGTTTACAGGGGCCCTGGGACTGATGATCTCACAAAATAACATTCCTTATCTTCTTCCTTGACACTCTCATTTAAAATTGAAGGTTTAGGTACTTTTTCTACTATAATTTTCACTTTGTTCCTACAGATATTTACTTTGCCTTAAGATCATAAAAGTTTCAACATACAATTGTTTATCCCATTTTCCTTCTCTTGTACAAAACAAATTGAACTGCAGAATAACATTATAATTTACAGATCCATTTACTTGCCAGGATTCAGAATGCCTTAATTTATAATGAGACCAAACAGTGTTACAAAGAAATTTCATAGACCCCTTTATAGGTTCTCTTTCAAAATAAGAATAAAACTTAAGGATACACCCTAATGAGCTGCATTTCATAATCAGACTGTTCATTACCCATTATTGGAAGAGGATCTTTGTTTTG
>NW_006941267.1:0-1274 GCF_000298275.1 Orycteropus afer afer | reverse complement strand
TGGTGACTGGAATGCAAAAGTTGGAAACAAAGAAGAATCACTGGTGGTTGGAAAATTTGGCCTTGGTGACAGAAATAATGCTGGAATTGCATGAGAATTTTACAAGACCAACAACTTGTTCATTGCAAATACCTTTTTTCAACAACACAAACGGCAGCTCTATGTGTGGACTTCACCAGATGGAACACAGGAATCAGATTGACTACATCTGTAGCAAGAGGCTGTAGAAAAGCTCACTATCTTCAGCCAAAACCAGGCCAGGAGCTGATTGTGGAACAGACCATTAACTGCTCATATGAAAGTTCAAGTTGAAGTTAAAGACAATTAAAACAAGTCCAAGACAGCCAAAGTATGATCTTGAATATATTCCTCTTGAATTTAGAGATCACCTGAAGAATAGATTTGATGCATTGAACACCAATGACCAAAAACCAGAATTGTGGGAGGATATCAAGAACATTATCCATGAAGAAAGCAAGAGATCACTACAAAGACAAGAAAAGAAGAGAAGACAAAATGGATGACAGAGGAGACTCTGAAACTTGCCCTTGAGTGGAGAGAAGCTAAAGCCAGTGGAAGATATGACAAAATAAAAGAGCTGAACAGAAGATTTCAAAGAGCAGCTTGAGCAGACAAAACCAATTACTGCAATGAAATGTGCAAAGACCTGGAGTTTGAAAACCAAAAAGGGAAGAACCACTCAATGTTTCTCAAGCTGAAAGAATTGAAGAAAAAATTTAAGCCTTGAGTTGCAATGCTGAGAGATTCTATGGGCAAAATATTGAATGATGCAGGAAACATCAAGAGAAGATGGAAGGAATACACAGAATCACTGTAACAAAAATAACTGGTTGATCTTCATCCATTTCAGCAAGTGGCATATGATCTAGAACCAGTGGTAATGATGGAGGAAGTCAAAGCTATAATGAAAGAACTGGTGAAGAAGAAGGCTCTGGGAATTGATGGAATACCCATTGAGATATTTCAACAAATGAGTGTCCCTTTGGAGGCACTCACTTGGTTATGCCAAGAGGTTTGGAAGACAGCTACCTGGTCAACTGACTGGAAGAGATCCATATTTGTACCCATTCCAAAGAAAGGGAATCCCACAGATTGTGGACATTATAGAACAATATCATTAATATCGCATGCAAGTAAGATCTTACTGAAGATAATTCAAAAACAGTTGAAGTGGTATATTCACTGAGAATTTCCAGAGGTGCAAGCTAGATTCAGAAGAGGACGTGGAACAAGGGATATCATAGCTGTTGTCA
>NW_006941266.1:0-1288 GCF_000298275.1 Orycteropus afer afer | reverse complement strand
CATTGATTTTCCACTATGAGACTTAATTATGAAATATAAAGAGTTTATGATCTTGATGATACATTACTTTTTTTTACCTTCCCTTCCCCACCCATTCCTGGTAAACATCGAAGAATATTTCTCTTTTTTTTTAATGCTTTTCTTGACTTTTTCACTAGTGGTCTCATAGAATATTTACCCTTTTTGATTGACTGATTTCACTCTGCATACTGTCCTTTAAGTTCATCTATGTTATGAGATGTTTACCAGATTCATTGGTGTTCTTTAACATTGCATAATATTCCATTCTGTGTATATACCATATTTTATTGATCCATTCCTCCATTGTGCACATTGTGGTAGTTAAGGTTCTGTGTCAACTTTGCTAGGCTGTCGCTTTGAGTGGCTTCACAGCTGGATGTATTTATTCTCTGTAACGGATTGTAATCACCTCTATGGTGGAATCTGCTGTGAGCAGCTAAGTAGTTGAAGGGAAGTTACTTTCAGGGTGTGGCCTGTTTCCAGTATGTATGAAGAAGCTTGGAAAAAGTTTCTAGCTTTTTGGCACATTTTGGATTCCACATTTGGCTGAGTCTTCATCTCCAGTTCTTGGACTTGAACCAATGGTCTGCCATATTACCTGCTGGTGTTGAGATTGTGCCTGTTTGTTAAAGCCATTTACTTGTGGTATTTCTGTTTTAGCAACACTAGAAAACCAAGACAGCCATTTAGGCTGTTTCCATCTTTTTGCTATTATTAATATTACTGCGATGAACATGGGTATGTTCATGTCATGGCTCATATTTCTGTAGTATATATACTTAGTTGTGGGATTGTTAGATCATATGGTATTACTATTTCCAGCTTTATTAGGAAGTGAAATACCATTTTTCACAATTTTACAGTCCCACAAACCCTGTATGAGGGTTCCGGTTCCTACAAACCATCACCAGAGTTTGTTGTTCTCTGTTTTTTTGAGCTTTGCTTTTAGTGTTGTGGTGAAATGATATATCATTGTTGTTTTGATTTGCATTTCTCTAGTGGCTTATGATTATGAGCATTTCTTCATGTGTTTGTAAGTTACTAGAATGTCTTTGGAGAAGTGCCTGTTCATGTCCTCTGGCTATTTTTCAATTGGATTATTTTCTTTTGTTGTTAAAATGTTGAAGTTTTCTGTACATTCTAGAGATGAGCCTCTTGTCTATGTCATTGACCAAAAGCATTTTTCCAGTCTGCGTGCTATCTTTTTACTCTTTTAGTGAAATCTTTTGATGTGTCTAATTTTTAGGAGGTCTCAATCATCTATTTT
>NW_006941265.1:0-1273 GCF_000298275.1 Orycteropus afer afer | reverse complement strand
GTATGGAGGGATGGACACTGGGAAGAGGTAACTATGGGGAGGAAGTGGGAGGGGAGCTGTTGCATTGTGGTAAATTGTGGTCAATGACATGAGACATAATATATGTGAACTGCTGTATGGAAAGTGAATTTGCTCAGTAAATCTTCACCCAAATCAAAATATAAATAAATAAATAAATAAGAAATCAGATGACATAGTACACTGGGCAAATCTGTTGCAAAAGACCTCTTTAAAGTGTTAAAGAGCAAAGATGTCATTTTGAAGACTAAGGTGTGCCTAACACAAGCCATGGTATTTTCCAATCACCTCATATGCATGTGAAGGTTGGACAGTAATAAGGAAGATCAAAGAAGAATTCATGACTGTGAAATGTGGTATTGGCAAAGAATACTGAATGTACCATGGATGGCCAGAAAAATGAACAAATCTGTCCTGGAAGAAGTGCAACCAGAATGCTCCTTAAAAGTGAGAATGGCCAGACTTTGTTCGCCTACTTTGGTCATGTTATCAGAAGGAACCATTACCTGGAGAAAGATATCATACTTGGTAAAGTGGAAGGTCAGTGAGGAAGGGGAAGATCCTCAAGGAGATGGATTGACACAGTGACTGCAGCAATGGGCTCAAGCATAGCAAGGATTGTGAGAATGGTGCAGGACCAGGCAGTGTTTTGTTCTGTTGTACATAGTGTCGCAATGAGTCAGAATCAACTCAATATCACCTAACAACAACAACACTCTCATATCAAAGAGCCTTGGTGGTACAATGGAAAAGTGCTCAGCTGCTAACCACAAGGTTGGCAGTTCAAACCCAACAGCCATTCGGTGGGAGAAAAGACCTGGCCATCTGCTCCCATAAGATCACAGCCTTGAAAACCCAATGGGGAAGTTCTATTCTATCCTATAGGGTCACTGTCAGCTGCAGCGATCCAGGTGAGGAGAGGAACTCAGGCATGCCCAAAGCAGCAGGCAGGAGAGCAGGAAAAAGGGGATTAAAAGCCAGGAACCCTGACAGAGAAGCAGTCAGCCTCAGGAATCCAGGTGAGGAGAAGGAAATCAGGCACACCCAAAGCAGCAGGGCAGGAGAGTGGGAGAAAGGGGGTAAAAAAAGCCAGGAACCTGGACAGAGGAGCAGTCACCCGCAAGGATCCAGGTGAGGAGATGAACTCAGGCACACCCAAAGCAGCAGGGTGGGAGAGCAGGAAAAAAGGGGATTAAAAGCCAGGAACTCGGACAGAGGAGCAGTCAGTCACAGGGATCCAGGTGAGGAGAGGAAC
>NW_006941264.1:0-1322 GCF_000298275.1 Orycteropus afer afer | reverse complement strand
TAAAAAAAAAAAAAAATGGGCAGAAGATATGAATAGACACTTCACCAAAGAGGATATTCAGGGGGCCAGCAAATACATGAAGAAATGGTCATTATTATTAGCCATCAGAGAGATGCAAATTAAAACAACGAGATATTACCTCACCCTAGCACTAGTGGCAAAGTTCAACAAGACAGAAAATAACAAATGCTGGCGAGGATGTGGAAAAATTGGGACTCTCATACACTGCTGGTGGGATTGTGAAATGACACAACCACCATGGAAAACTGTATAGAGATTCCTTAAGAAGCTGGAATTAGAAATACCATTTGACCCAGCAATTCCATTACCAGGTATATATCCTAAAGGAGCTCTGGTGTCATGGTGCCTAAGGCACTTGACTGCTAACCAGAAGGCTGGCAGTTCAAAACCACCAGCCACTTCTTGGAAGGAAGATGGGGCAATCTACTTCCGTAGAGATACCTCCTTGGAAACCCAAGAATGGGTCATTATGAATTGAAATTGACTCAATGGCAAGTGAGAGTTTTTTTTATTTCTTGCTATCTATGCAATTTGTCCAGGATGCAACCTCCTTGCACCTCAGTTTCCTTATTGATAAAATGCAGAAAGTGTTACAAGGATTCTCTGAGCTGTAAGAAGTAAAATCAGCTTTAAACAAAGTTGTTGCATATGAATTCTCATTTCACCTAGTTCAGCAGTTGGCTGTTTTTTTTTTTCCCCCTCTAAAAGACCACATAATAAATGTTTCAGGCTTTGCAAGCCATATGGCCTCTGTTGCAGCTACTTTTTGTAGCACAAAAGCAAGCACAGACAATACATAAATAAATAGATATGGACGTGTTCCAGTAAAACTTTGCAGAAACAAGTGGCAGGATGGAATTGGCTCTTAGATCATAGTTTGCTAGTCCTTGTCCTACTACAGCATAGTTTAGATTAGGCACTTGGAATAGGTTTCCATGGTAAAGATCTCTAGACTAAATTCTATGAGAACAGGATGGCTTACGTTTATATTCATTATTGGATCTCCAGAGAAGAGCTTAATCAGAGTTTTCCGTTCTTTCAAGAAATGTTATTTTATAAATGCAGAACAGTACCTGGAATGTTAGTAACACTCGATACCTGAATGAAAAAGAGATAGATAGTATCTTCAATCTAAACGTGTGCTATAATCATGACAAGACTTCATATCTGTTGTTTTAACGGACAACTAATTTGTTTTTTTACGAATAGCTTATTTGAGTACAATCTATTGGCCTCAATGTAAGATCAGTGACAGAGAAAGAGGTAATGCTACAAGTATTAAAAAAAGGAAAATTCTACTA
>NW_006941263.1:0-1323 GCF_000298275.1 Orycteropus afer afer | reverse complement strand
TTTTTTTTTTTTTTTACCAAATTCTGCAGTCTGAAATTGACAAAATGCCATCAAGATGCATTGATTACTACTGGTGATTGGAATACATAAGTTGGAAACAACAAAGAATCATCAGTAGTTGGAAAATATGGCCTTGGTGACAGAAATGACACTGGAGATTGCATGATAGAATTTTTCAAGACCAACAGCTTATTCATTGCAAATACCTTTTTTTCAAAAACAGAAATTGTGACTACCCTTATGGACCTCCCTAGATGGAATACATAGGAATCAGATTGACTACATCTGTGGAATGGGGTGATGGATACGCTGGGTATTTTTAGTCAAAACAAGGCCAGGAGCTGATTGTGGAACAGACCATCAATTACTGATTTGCAAGCTCAAGTTGAAGCTGGAGAAAATTAAAGCAAGTCTACAAGAGCCAAAATATGATCTTCATTGTACCCCACCTGAATTTATAGATCATCTGAAGAATAGATTTGATGCATTGAACACCGATGACTGAAAACTAGACATGTTGTAGGATGACATCAATAACATCATATATGAAGAAAGTAAAAGGTCATTAAAGAGACAGGAAAGGAAGACAAGACCAAAATGAATGTAGAAGAGACTCTGAAACTTACTCTTGAACGGAGAGTAGCTAAAACAAATGGAAGAAATGATGAGATAAATTACCCATGTTAAGTAATTTGGAAGATACCTACCTGAACAACTGACTGGAAGAGATCCATACTTGTGCCCATTCCAAAGAAAGATGATCCAGCAGAATGTGGAAATTATTGAACAATATCATTACATAAGTAAAATTTTACTGAGGATAATTCAAAAAGGGTTGCAACAATATATTAGAGAACTGCCAGAAATTTGAGCTGGATTCAGAAGAGTGCATGGAACAAGAGATATCATTGCTGATGTCAGATGGATCTTGGATGAAAGCGAAGAATATCAGAAAGATATTTACCTGTGTTTTATTGACTATGCAAAGGCATTTGACTGTGTGTATCATAACAAATTGTGGATAACATTGAGAAGAATGGGAATTCCGGAACACTTAGTTATACTCATGAGGAACCTGTACATAGACCAGAAGGCTGTCATTCAAACAGAACAAGGGTATACTGCATGTTTCAAAATCAAGAAGGGTGCGCATCAAGGTTGTATCCTTTCCTCATAGTTATTCAATCTGTATTCTGAGAAAATAATCAGAGAAGCTGGACTATAGGAAGAAGAACACAGCATCAACATTGAAGGGCTGTTTATTAACAACCTGTGATATGCAGATGACACACTGTTGCTCGCTGAAAGTGAAGATGACTTGAA
>NW_006941262.1:0-1323 GCF_000298275.1 Orycteropus afer afer | reverse complement strand
GCATCCCTCTCCTTTATTTAATTACCTAAATACATACATCTCCACATTGGAGGGCTTCCTCTTTCTGTGCACTTCTCAATGATGCAGTCATGGGGTAATATCCTTTCTTGGATTGAAAATGTATAGTATCAATACATCTGCTGTTCAGAACATACCATAGTTAGCCACTCATTATTATCACATCTACCGTCACAAATATCACAAACAGAAAAGGCACTCCAGTTCCCATACATTCATGGGTCAATTCATAATTGGAGAATGGAAATTAAAAGAAATGAAGTTACAGAGGAATTCATGTAAGGCAGAGATGCTTGTGAATTTTAAAGAGAAAGGACACTGGGTAGGAGTTGGGGGACTTGGCTCACATCTAAAACTCTCATGAAGTCTCTGAGGCTATGGTTAAGTCACTTAGTACATCCAGGCTCATTTTTTCTCTGACAAAATCAATGATTTTTAAAAACTTTTAGATTTGGAAATATTTTATAACTCACTAAAAAATTTCAAGAGTAGAAGAATATGAAGAATACCTGTGTAGTCTTTCCTGATCTTCACCTATTATTAATAATTTATTCCAATTACATTCACACACTCTATCTTTCTCTACACACACACACACACACAAATATTTTTTAACCAGCTGAGAATAAATTATATGCATCATACTTTAATTCCTCTAAATATTTCAGTGTACATTTCAATTTTATAATCACATTACAGTTATAAATTTCAGGAAAATTAATATTGATGTAATTCTTTTTATCTAATATACCTGTTTTTTTAATCCCAGTTTTGTCAATTGACCTAAAAATGTAAATTTCAGGATTTTTTCCCCCTAAAGTGTAAGATCTAGTCTAGAAACTCATATTGTATATGTTTGTAATATCTCTTTAATTTCTTTTAATCTGGAATATTCCCATAATCTTTATCTTTTATAACACTGATACTTTGAAATCATACCAAACTTTCTAATTTTTAGTTCATTTTTCATTTGGAGTTTTTCTGATGTTTGTTTCTGATAATATTCAGTTTACATATCCTTCCCAGGGTATTCAATCTGGAAGCAAACTATGTCCATGTCCTTGATCACTAAAGTGTTTTCTGGTATTTCCAATAATATAGTTTATAATTTTACTTTGCAACTAATAAACAAAAGTTAAGCCCCTTTCATATCATGTAAATATCCTACTCATAATCAAAATACCACCATAGATTTAATATCCACTGATGATTTTTTCATGAGCCAATATTTACTGTGATATTATAGAAATGTCGATTTTTCAAAATCCATCATTCTTTCAACATTTACTAGTTGCTACTTGGTAT
>NW_006941261.1:0-1323 GCF_000298275.1 Orycteropus afer afer | reverse complement strand
ATGAATAAGTTGTTGGTCTTGCAAAATTCTATCATGTGATCTCCAGTGTCACTTCTATCACCAAGGCCATATTTTCCAAGTACCAGTGATTCTTCTTTCCAACTTTTGCATTCCAATCACCAGTGATAATCAACACATCTTGACTGTATGTTTGGTCAATTTCATACCACAGAAGTTGGTAAAAATCTTCAATTTACTTGTCTTTGGCTTTGGTGGCTCGTGTGTAAATTTGAATAATAGAAGTATTAACTGGTCTTCCTTGTAGGCATATGGATATAATCCTATCACTGACAGCATTGTACTTTAGGATAAATCCTGATACATTCTTTGTGATGATGAATGCAATGCCATTCCTCTTCAATTTGTCATTCCTGGAATAGTAGATCATATGATTGATTCAAAATGGCCAAAACCAGTCCATTCCAGCTCACTAATGCCTAGCATATCCATCTTTATATGTTCCATTTCATTTTTGACAACGTCCAATTGTCCTAGATTCATACTTCATGCATTCTACGTTCCAATTATTAATGGCTGTTTGCAGCTGTTTCTTCTTATATTGAGTCAGGCCACATCAACAAATGCAGGCCCTGAAAGCTTTACTCTATCGACATCATTAAGGTCGGCTCTTCTCCAGAGGCAGCCCTTCCCCAGTTGTATTTTGAGTGCCTTCTCACCTGGCACTATATTGGACAATGTTTCAGTGCTGTTCATAAAGTTTTCCAGCAATGTATCAGACAGTGTTTCACTGCTATTCATAAGGTTTTAATGGCCAATTCTTTGAGAAGTCACTGGCCTCTTCCTTCTTCCAAGTCTTCCCCAGTCTGGAAGCTCTGTTGAAACCCGTCCATCATGGGTGACTCTGATGATATTTGAAATACTGGTAGCATAGCATCCAGCCTCACAGAAACATACAAGCCACCACAATATGACAAAGTGACATAGGAGTGGTGGCATTAGCCATTGTTGTTGTTGTTAGGTGCCATTGATTCATTTCAAACTCATAGCGACCTCATGCACAGCAGAACAAAACACTCACTGCCCAATCCCATGCAAACTTCATGATCTTGCTATACTTCAACCCATCGTCGCAGCCACCATGTCAATCCATCTCGTTGAAGGCCTTCCCCTCTTTCGTCGACCATCCACCTTACCAAGCATGACATCCTTCTCCAGGGAATGGTCCCTTCTGACAACATGACCAAAGTAGGTGAGACAAAGTCTGGCCATTCTTGCTTCCAAGGAGCATTTCAGGTGCACTTCCACCAGGACAGATCTGTTAGTTCTTTTAGCAGTCCATGGTACTTTCAGCATTCTTCGCCA
>NW_006941260.1:0-1264 GCF_000298275.1 Orycteropus afer afer | reverse complement strand
TGTGTTTGGGGTTGGGGATGTGCATGAGAAAAGGTAACCTGTTTATGAAACCATATTTGCAGATAACAGGACAGACTTTATGGACCTTGTGGGAGGCTAATGTTCTTTCTCAGCCCTACAGCCCACTTCCCGAGGTCCCTCTACACACAGATGAGCCAGGACTTGGGACTGTGTGATGGTCTGGAATCCTGTGGACTTCACAGAAAAGTGGAAAGGACGAGAGGAAGCCTTGCTGTCAGCACCTAGTTCAGTGAAAATGAGCAGCAAAGACGTGTGGATCCACCACACCATGATGAAGACTGCCCCTGCACTGGGGATCCCTCAGCAGAGCCCACGTGGTACAGTCCCTCAGCCCAATGGGAGTCAACTCTATGGGAAGGACTTAAGTGGCTTGCCAAGAGACATCCCACCAATGGATAAGTAGCTATTACCTTGGATTGATCGTAAGGAAGGTTGGGCAATGTACTTCCGTAGAGCTACCACCTCAGAAACCCAAGGAGGGGTCTCTATGAGTCCGATCTGACCGATGGCAGTGTGTTGCGTGTTGTTGTTATTACATGCTCATGTATTGTGTGTATTTTACGTTCAGGATAGGCTCATTGTAGGTGACAGTTGCCTGGACTTGATTCTGAATCTGGATGAGCCCATGTGTGCAGAGAAAGCTGCTCCTTAGAGTTTTCAAGGCTGTGAACTGTTCAGTAGCTGACCACCAGGCCTGTCTTCTGAGGTCCCTCTGCATGTGTTTGAGCCACTAAACTTTCAGTGGACGTCAAATGTTTAACTGTTTGTTCCACCATGAGACCCAGATGGAGTACAGGGGCACTGGTTTGATGATCTGGGCCAAGCACCAAGCACATCCACTACAGAAACATGCTCTCTGAATTCAGAGTAATTATGAATGATGGGAAATGCAGACAGAAGTGTGATTGGACATGGCTACAGAGGGAGAGGTACCTGTGTATTGAACGTGTCATTTCATGCTTTAATACCTCAGTCATGAATAAGACAAAACATTCTGTTATAGTTCTTAGGCTGGGTAACATTTATATGGGTCATAAATGTGGCTTCCTGTTTGTTTGACACATTGTGGAACCATTTGTAGCTGCTCTGTCACAAATTTAATGAAGTATTGGTAGTTTTTATTTATCAGGTGTATAATTATGTTGTGGGGTTAAAGTCCCCAGGACATAAAGCCAAATATTCTTCCATATCTCAGGATGCATGTGTATAAAGGCAGGAAGGGAATCAATGTTCATCTCAGACT
>NW_006941259.1:0-1279 GCF_000298275.1 Orycteropus afer afer | reverse complement strand
ATCTTGCTTCTTTGTGTGGACTGTGATGCTCTGTTGTTTTCGAGGCATTGTGACATTTTTGTGTTTATATTTAATTGGTGATTGTATGTTGGAGTGACTTGTCCACTATTTTTGTTTTCATTGTATGTTATCTACGTAAACAGGGTACTGTGCTGTGCTCCTCTATTCACTAGTTGACAGCACGAATACACTCACCACCTGTCTCCTTTCCTGTTGTCAGCCTCTTGTTATGTCCCTGCTGACCTTGGCAAACAGAGCCTATTCTTAGGTCCCTGGAATCCAAATGAGAATGCTGTCACTTTAAAACCCAAAATGGTTGCCACTTGTAAAGATTCAAAATGGCTGTGCCCTCGGTCACTTTAAATATCCAAAATGGCCACCAGTTGTAAACAATCAAAATGGCTGCACCCTCCGGACAGCGGAAGGTCAACAGCTCAGGTTGTCTTCCTCCTTGCTGTTTCCCTTCCCAGTCATAGGCCACCAGCGCAGTCATTCCTGCAGCCGTTGGTGACCTAGGCTGATCTTCAGGTCAATTCTCAGGTCCCAACACCACTTGGAACTATTCAGGCTGTTGGTCCCATCAGAGTAGCTGACAGTCCGCAGCTCCGATCATCTCTGTACTCACTGTTTTCGTTCAGGTTTTTCCAGTAGTTGGTGCCTAATCCCCTTCTGCATAGTTCCTTTCGAAGCTCAGGGCTCCAGGATTATCTTCTGTATCTCTGGCAACTAGTTTTTCTTTTCTTTGTTGAAGAGGGTCTGTGTTGCTTGTCTGCCTATTCCTCCATCTTACTGGAAGTCCTCTCCAATTTTTTTTTTTTAAGCTCTTGAGAATCATCAATTCCCCCTACATGTATGGGTCTCTATTGTTTAACTTGTATGCATTAATTTTTTTATTGTGATTTGGGTGAAAGTTTACAGAGCAAATTCACTTTCCATACAGCAGCTCACACACATTTTGTCTCATGACATTGACTACAATTTACCACAATGCAACCACTCCCCTCTTACTTCCTCCCCATAGTTACCTCTTCCCTGTGTCCTTCCCTCCTATGCATTCCTGCTCTCCGAGCTGTCTCCCTGTGCATACTCAGCCCTTCTATTCTCCCATGATTGAGCTCTCCAAGGAGTGTATCTACCTAATGTAAATGTCCATTTCATATGCCTGTCTTTAGTTTGACTGGAAGCCACAAGAGTGGGTTCAATTCCAGACCTGAAGGGCAGCTAGAGGCTGTAGTCTCAGTGGCTCCACCCAGCTCTATCAGACCAGCAAACCTGGTCC
>NW_006941258.1:0-1223 GCF_000298275.1 Orycteropus afer afer | reverse complement strand
GTTAATTTTTTTTTCTAATGTTGAACCATCCTTGCATACCTGATATGAACCTCACTTGGTCATAATGAATGATTTTCTTGATATGTTGTTGGAGTCTATTGGCTAGGATTTTGTTGGAGACTTGTGCATTTATATTCATGAGGGATATAGGTCTGTAGTTTTCCTTTTGAGTGATGTCTTTGCCTGGTTTTGATATAAAGGTTATGCTTGATTCATAAAATGAGTTAGGGAGGATTCCATCCTTTTCTATGTTTTGGAATAGTTTGAGTAAGAATGGTGTCAATTGTTCTCTGAATGTTTGGTAGAATTCTCCGGTGAAACCGTCTGGGCCAGGACTTTTTTTTTGTTGGTAGTTTTCGGATGACTTGTTTAATTTCTTCTTTTGTTATGGAACTGTTCAACTTTTCCACATCAATCTGGATTAGTTTAGGTAAGTTGTGTGTTTCTAGACATCTGTCCATTTCTTCCAGATTTTCAAATTTGTTGGAGTATAGTTCTTCATATTATCCTGATATTATCCTTTTTATTTCAGTTGGTTCTGTTGTGATGTCACTTATTTTATTTTTTGTTCATGTTATTTTTATTCTGCCCCTCTTTTCCTTTGTAAAATTTGCCAATGGTTTGTCAATTTTATTGATCTTTTCAAAAAACCAACTTCTGGTCTTGTTGATTTTTTCTGTTGCCCTTCTATTTTCTGTTTCATTGATTTTTGCTCAAATCTTTATTATTTCCTTTCTTCTGGTGACTGTAGGCTTTCCTTGCTGTTCTTTTTCTAATCACTGGAGATATTGGTTTAAAGTGTTGATTTTGGCTCGTTCTTCTTTTTGGATATGTGCATTTATTGCTATACATTGGCCTCTGATCACTGCTTTTACTGTGTCCCAAAGATTTTTGTATGTTGTGTTTTCATTCTTGTTTGATTCAAGAGATTTTTGAATTTCAATTTTTTATTTTTTCTCTTACCCTGTCTTTCTTAAGGAGGGTATTGTTCAGTTTCCATGTGTTTACTCTTTTTCCATTGATCTTCCTATTGTTGATTTCTAATTTGAAATTATGATCTGAGAAGATGCTTGGCAGTATTTCAATGTTTTTAAATTTATGAAAGCTTGCTTTATGGCCTAACATATGATCTATCATGGAAAATCTTCCATGTGCACTAGAAAATAATGTATATTGTGCTGTTGTTGGGTGAAGTGCTTTGTAGATGTCTATAAGGCCAAGTT
>NW_006941257.1:0-1323 GCF_000298275.1 Orycteropus afer afer | reverse complement strand
CCAACCTTCCTTCTGAGGAGTGGCTGGTGGGTTTGAACCGCCAGCCGTCTGGTTAGCAGGCAAGTGTCTTAGCCACTATGCTACCACAGCTCCCACAACTGGTATTAGAGACCAGAATAGGTGCTTCAGAGATACTTGGCTCTCACACTTGTGCTTCCATTGAGGAGAGTATCTTTTTCCCATCACTCTTTAACAAGGTATTGCAGTAAATCTTCACCCAAATAAAAAAGAAACACAAGGTATTGCATTCTGTCTCTCGTTTGTTAAGTGAGTATTTCAGTTTTATGCCAAAGAAACAAAGATATTTTGATCATTCCAGTTTAACTTTATTAAAGACATGAATTTGAGTAGAATCTTAATCAGTAGGTTTATTTATTTAGTTCTTTCTGCAGTAGCCATTGGTCTCTACTTGTCTGATAGAAGACATATTTTTGGACCTATTTCCTAAACATTTTCTTAACAAAGTCCATTGTGTTTCCAAAGTCTATGATTTTGAAGGAGCTCTGGTAGCATAGTGACTAAGGCACTTGACTGCTAACCAGAAGGCTGGCAGTTCAAACCCACCAGCCACTCCTCGGAAGGAAGGTTGGGCAATCCTACTTCCGTAGTGATAACTGCCTTGGAAACTCAAGGAGGGGTCGCTATGAGTTGGGGCCGACTCGACGGCACATAACAACAACAACAATAATGTATTTATTGTCCAACATACTCCAACGTGGTCTTCCTGCTGAGTTGCTACATAGGGACTCAATCAGGATGAGGACACACTCTGTGACCAAGAACATCAAACCAATGGATGAGTCAAAAGTCAGTGTAGGAGTCAGGCTGCTGTGTCAGCTTCATTAACCCACAGGTCAAAACCAAAGGGGCAGACAGCTGGAAAAGGGGAATACCAGGGGAATGAACTGTATTCCAAGATTGGGCAATCTACTTCTATAAAGATTTACCACCTCAGAAACCCAAAGGCAGTCACTATGAGTCAGAATCGACTAGATGACAGTGAGTTTGGTTTTTTTGCTTTGAACTGTATTCCACCTGCTGCTCTCTGTAAGGTTAATCCTTGCATGCCTGGGGCCTCTTGCTTCCTCTTAGGGTCCTGATCGTAACAGGAGATGTGAAAGCCCAGACCAATTTGTACTCCCATTCAGGGTCCAGCAGACAGGCTGCATTTGTCTTTGGGGTTATATTAACCATCTTTTAATGGGGGCAGGGTTTGTCAGTCACTATTGATGACTCACTGATCTGCACTGAACACGTTTCCCTTGTTACCCTACCGAGAGGGACCAGGTCTTCGGGAGCAAGGTAAGCACAGGCGTAGCACAG
>NW_006941256.1:0-1275 GCF_000298275.1 Orycteropus afer afer | reverse complement strand
TAATAAATTCATACTGACTATAATTTCACTGTATATAAATGGATTAAATAAACCAATCAAGAGGCAGATAGTTGCAGAATGGTTAAGAAAACATGACTCATCAACATGCTGTCTATAAGAGACATATTTTGGACACAAAGACACCATCAGACTAAAAATAAAAGGTTGGAAAAAATATAAAAAGCAAGGGCAATCAAAAAAGAGCAAGAGTGACAATATTAATTTCTGGTAAAATAGACTTTAAGAAAAAAATCCACCATGAGAGACAAGGAAGGACATTATATAATGGTTAAAAGATCAATTGAACAAGAGCACATAACCATAGTAAATAGCTATACAACCAATGAAAGAGCTCCAAAATACATAAATTAGACTTTAACAGCATTACATAGACTAACAGATGACTCACAGTAATAATAGGAGACTTTAATACAATACTTTGAATGAAAGCTAGAACAACTAGAAAGAAATTCAACAAAAACATGGAAGAACTAAACAATGCAATCAACCACTTGACTGTATAGACATCTACAGAGTACTGCACCCAATAACAGCACAATACACATTCTTTTCCAGCACACAGGGAATATTTTCCAAGATAGAACGTATGTTGGACCACAAAGTAAGCAACAAAAAAATTTAAAACACTGAAATATTGCAAAGAATCTTCTCAAATTACAATGCTATGAAATTAGAAATCAACAGTAGGAAGATCAATGGAAAAAGAAAACATATGAAAGCTGAATAATACCCTCCTTAAAAACTAGTACATATTAGAAGTAATAAAAAAGAAAATTAGAAATTTCCTTGAATCAAATGAGAATGAAAACAAAACATACCAAAATCTTTGGGGAACAGCAAAATCAGTGATCAGAGGGCAATTTTAAGCAGTAGATGCACACATCAAAAAATAAATAAATAAATAAATAGAAGTAAAGCCAAAATCAACCCCCTTACCCAAAATCTACAGTAAATAGAAAATAACAGGGAAAAAAAAAGCCTATAGTCACCAAATAATAAGAGGTTTTAATAGAAAAAAATGAAAAAGAAAATAGAAAGACAATAGAAAAAAATCAACAAGACTAGAACTTGGTACTTTGAAAAGATTTAAAATTGACTAACCACTGGCAAGCTTAACAAAGAAACAGAAGGAGAAGATGCAAATAACACAAGCAAGAAATGAAATGGGTGATGTGACAACAAAACTGATAGAAATAAAAAGAATAATATCAGGAGACTATGAAGAACTGTACTCCAACGAATTTGAAAACTGAC
>NW_006941255.1:0-1293 GCF_000298275.1 Orycteropus afer afer | reverse complement strand
ATAGTGCTGCAGTGAACATGGGTGTGCATATGTCTGTTCTTGTCATGGCTCTCACTTCTTTAGGATATATACCTAGTAATGGAATAGCTGGGTCAAATGGTATTTCTAGTTCCAGCTTTTGAAGGAATTGCCATACTGCTTTCCATAATGGTTGTACCATTTTACAGTCCCATCAGCAGTGTATGAGAGTCCCAATCTCTCCACATTCTTGCCAGCATTTGTTATTTTGTGCCTTGTTGAACTTTGCTACTAGTGCTGGAGCAATTGGGTACCTCATTTTTGCTTTGATTTGCATCTCTCTAATAGCTAATGATTGTGAGCATTTCTTCATGTTTGTTGGCCACTTGAATGTCCTCCTTGGTGAAGTGTCTATTCATGTCTTCTGCCCATTTTTTAATTGGATTTTTTTGTCTTTTTATTATTGAGGTGCTAGAGTTTTCTATAAATAAGTCTCTTGTCAGATATGTCATTACCACATTTTTTTTTCCCCAATCTGTAGGTACTCTTTTGACTCTTTTGGAGAAATCTTTGGAAGCACATAAAAACTTAATTTTTAGAAGGTCCCAATCATCTGGTTTCTCTCCTGCTGTTTGTGCATTTTGAGTTATGCTCAATAGTCTATTTATGCCATATATTTGTTGTTGTTATGTGCCGTCAAGTCGGTCCTGACTCATAGCAACTCCTCCATGGTTTTCTGGGCATTGTCACTACAGAAGTAGATTGCCCCATCTGCCTTCCAAGGAGTGGCTGGTGGGTTTGAACTGCCAGCCTTCTGGTTAGCAGTCAACTGCCTTAGGCACTAAGCTACCAGAGCTCTTATATTAGGACCCCTAAATTTCCCTCTAGTTTTTCCTTGAGGAATTCTATAGTTTTGGGTTCACATTTAAGTCTTTGATCCATCTGGAGTTAGTTTTTGGTATGGTGTGAGGTACTAATCTTGTTTCATTTTTCTGCAAATGGATCTCCAGTTTTTGCCAGCACCATTTATTAAACAAATATTCTCTTCCCTATTTAATGGATTTCGAACCCTTTGTCAAAGATCAGCTGACCATAGTTTGATGGATCTATTTTTGGGTTCACAAGTCTATTCCATTGGTCTATGTATCTATCATTGAATGAATACTAGGCAGTTTTGACTACTGTGGCTGTATAGCAGTTGTGAGATCTGGCAGTGTGAGACCTCCTACTTTGTTCTTCTTCTTCAATAGTGCTTTGCTTATCCAAGGTCTCTTTCCTTCTTTCCATATAAAGTTAGTGATTGGTTATTCCATATCCCTAAAGAATGTTAAGGAG
>NW_006941254.1:0-1272 GCF_000298275.1 Orycteropus afer afer | reverse complement strand
AAAGTATATGTGAACTGCTGTATGGAAAGTGAATTTGCTCTGTAAATCTTCACCCAAATCACAATAAAAATAATAATAATAATAAATATTAAATGAATAAAAATCTTGTTCTACATCCATTCTTTTTACCTAGTGACACTCTGACAGGAATATGCCACAAATAGGATGCTTGAACAAACAGCAGTTTATTCTCTTACATTTTGGAGGCTTTAAGTCCAAGTTCAAAGTGCCAGGCTCTAGGGGCTGGGTGAAAGCCCCTCAAACTTGGGCTTCAGCTCTGCCTCCTGCTCCCAGCCTACTAAAGCTTGAGGCTTTTCCTCACTCAGACAGCTGCTGGCTACTGAGACTGACAAGCACAAGGTTGACAGGTAAAAAGGCACAGTCCCAATGTTACCAAACCACACAGCAGGCCATTAATTCAAGTCCATTGAAAATCCCAAGGTCAGGGCGTTCTGGTAAGATGGCAGAATAGGCAGAAAGACTGCACAGACCCTCTCAACAAAGAAAAGGGGAACCAGTTAACACAGATACAGAATATAATCCTGGACCCCTGAGCCTTGAAGGGAAGGATATAGAAGTGGACTAACCTCCAACTAGCAGAAGAATTTGCATGAAAATGCCAAAAAGGGAGACATACAGAGCGGCACTCTGGCAGCGATCCTCATGGCACAGACAGCTTGGATATTGCAGAGTGTTGGTAGGACTTTAGAATTAACCTAAAATTTGGCCCTGGTAGCCAGGGACTGCATGGAGCACTGCTCTGGTGGTTGGTGAATAAAAGGGGAAACAGTGAAGAGGAAGGTGGGCTAAGCTGTGGACTTTTCTCTATTCGGAGGGCACAGCCATTTTGAATGTTTACAAGTGGCTTTACCATTTTGGATATTTAAAGCTACAGAGTTCTCCCAGATTCCAGGGACTTAAGAACAAGCTCCACTTCCCGGGAACCCCAAGGACATTCTGGACCCAGATGACTGGAAAGTTTCGACATTCCCCTTGCTACTCCTATACCCTACACCCTCTTGGTGAATGGAGATGCAGCTATCCCTCACTCCCACCCACTTTCTGGGCCAGTAGTCTGTGTGCTCACACCAAGCCTGGGTGCATGCCCCTCCTTGCCCCAATTTTTTTTTCTTTTTTCTGTTTTTAGATTGTTTGTTTTTGTGTGTTTTAAAACTATAATTATTATTTCTTTTGTCATTTTTACTATTATTCTTTATTCTTCCCCTCCAAGGTTCTAGTTTTTAGCTTTTTTTCTTTTCCCTGTTCCTGGTT
>NW_006941253.1:0-1323 GCF_000298275.1 Orycteropus afer afer | reverse complement strand
AATTATCTTCAAAAAGATTTTACTTGCATGTGATATTAATGATATTGTTCGATAATTTCCCCATTCTGTGGGATCACCTCTCTTTAGAATGGGCACAAATATGGAACTCTTCCAGTCAGTTGGCCAGGTAGCTCTCTTCTAAATCTCTTGACATAACCAAATGAATGACTCCAGAGGGACGTCTGTTTGTTGAAACATCTCAATGGGTATTCCATCAATTCCTGGAGCCTTGTTCTTGGCAATTCCTTCAGTGTAGCTTCAACTTCTTCCTTCAGTACCATTGGTTTTTTATCATATCCCAAATCCTGAAATGGCTGAACATCGATCAGTTCTTTTTGGTACAGTGACTCTGTGTATCCCCTCCATCTTTTTTCCATGCTTCTTGCATCATTCAATATTTTGCCCATAGAGTCTTTCAATATTTCAACTCAAGGCTTAAATTTTTCCTCAGTTCTTTCAGCTTGAGAAATGCTGAGCATGTTCTTCCCTTTTGGTTTTCTAACTCTAGGTCTTTGGACATTTCATTATAGTAATTGGCTCTGTCTGCTTGATCTGCTCTTTGAAATCTGTTCAGCTCTTTTATCTTGCCATTTCTTCCATTTGCTTTAGCTACTCTCCATTCAAGGGCAAGTTTCATTCTCTTCTGACATCCATTTTGGTCATTTCTTCTTTTCTCATCTTTTTAATTACCTTTTGCTTCTTTCATGGATGATGTTCTTGATGCCATCCCACAATTCTTCTGGTTTTCCATCATTGGTGTTCACTGCATCAATTTTTTTCTTTAAATGGTCTCTTAATTCAGGAGGGATATATTAAAGGTCATGTTTTAAATTTTGTGGAATTGTTTTAATTGTCTTCAACTTCAAGTTGAACTTGCATATGAGCACAATCAGCTCCTGGCCTGGTTTTGGCTGAAGATATTGAGCTTTTCCATTGCTTCTTGCTGCAAAAGTAGTCAATCTGATTCCTGTGTACTCCATCTGGCAAAGTCCACATGCATAGCTGCCATTTGTGTTGTTGAAAAAAGGTATTTGCAATGAATAAGATGTTGGTCTTGCAAAATTCTATCATGAGATCTCCAGTATTGTTTCTGTCAGCAAGGCCAAATTTTCCAACTTTTGCATTCCAATTGCCAGTGATAAGCAACACATCTTGATTGCATGTTCTGTCAATTTCAGACTGCAAAAGTTGATAAAAATCTTCAAATTCCTCATCTTTGGCTTTGGTGATTGGTGCATAAATTTGAATAATAGTAGTATTAACTGGTCTTCCTTGTAGGTATATGGATAATATTCTATCACTAACACCATTGTACTTCAGGAC
>NW_006941252.1:0-1273 GCF_000298275.1 Orycteropus afer afer | reverse complement strand
AGTTAGGGAGGATTCCATCCTCTTCTATGTTTTGGAATAGTTTGAGTAGGACTGGTATCAGTTCTTCTCTGAATGTTTTGTAGAATTCTGCGGTGAAACAGTCTGGGCCAGGACTTTTTTTAGTTGGTAATTTTTTGATGACCTGTTCAATTTCTTCTTTTGTGATGGGCTTGCTCAAATTTTCTACATCATCTGTGTTAGTTTAGGTAAGTGGTGTATTTCTAGAAATCTGTGCATTTCTTCCAGATTTTCAAATTTGTTGGCGTACAGTTCTTTATAGTATCCTGATATTATCCTTTTTATTTCAGTTGGTTCTGTTGTGTTGTCACCCATTTCGTTTCTTATTTGTGTTATTTGTATCATCTCCCTCTTTTCCTTTGTTAAATTTGCCAGTGGTTTGTCAACTTAATTGATCTTTTCAAAAAACCAACTTCTGGTCTTGTTGATTTTTCCTATTGCCCTTCTATTTTCTGTTTCCTTGATTTCTACTTGAATCTTGATTATTTCCTTTCTTCTGGTGAATGTAGGCTTCTCTTTCTGTTCTTTCTCTAATTGTTGGAGTTGTTGGTTTAAAGTGTGATTTTGTGTCTTTCTTCTTTTATGATGTGTGCATTGATTGCTATAAATTGGCCCCTGATCACTGCTTTTGCTGTGTCCCAAAGATTTTGATATGTTGTGCTTTCATTCTCATTTGATTCAAGGAATTTTCAAATTTCAATTTTGATTTCTTCTGTTACCCAGTATTTCTCAAAGAGGGTGTTGTTCAGTTTCCATGTGTTTACTCTTTTTTTGTTGATCTTCCTATTGTCAATTTCTAATTTGATAGCATTATTATCTGAGAAGATGCTTTGCAGTATTATAATGTTTTAAAAATTATTAAGGCTTGCTTTATGGCCTAACATATGTTCTATCGTGGAAAATGTTCCATGTGCACTGGAGAAGAATGTATATTGTGCAGCTGTTGGGTGAAATGTTCTGTAGATGTCTATAAGGCCAAGTTGGTGGATTGTATTGTTTAGCACTTCTGCATCTTTGTTGAGTTTCTTTCCAATTGTTCTATCTTTCACTGAAAGTGGTGTATTAAACTCTCCTACTATGACTGTGGAGTCATCTATTTGGCTTTTCAACTTCTTTAAAGTCTGATTTATGTGTTTTGGGGCTCTTTCATTGGGTCCATAAATATTCATTATTGTTATATCTTCATGTTCAATTTATCCTTTAATCATTATATAATGTCCTTCCTTGTCTTGTATGGTGGTTTTTGTCTTAAAGT
>NW_006941251.1:0-1274 GCF_000298275.1 Orycteropus afer afer | reverse complement strand
GCCTTCATGGATTTTATCAAATGTTTTTTTCTGAATCAATTGATATGACCAAGTGGTTCTTTTCCTTTATTTTACTTATGCGATGGGTTGTATTGATTTTCTTTCTATTGTTAAACCATCCTTGCATACCTGGTATGAGTCCCGCTTGGTCATGATGTATTATTATTATTATTATTATTTATATGTTGTTGGAGTCTATCGGCTTTTGTTGAAGATTTTTTCTTCTATATTCATGAGGGATATTGCTCTGTAGTTTTCTTTGGTGGTGTCTTTGTGTGGTTTTAGTATCAGTATTATGCTTGCTTCATAAAACAAATTCTGGAAGATTCCATCCTTTTCTATGTTCTGGAATGGTTTGAGAAAGATTGGTGTCAGATCTTCTCTGAATGTTCGGTAGAATTCTTCAGTGAAACCATCTAGAGCAGGACTTTTGTTGGTGTTTTTTTTTTATGACTTGTTAAATTTCTTCTTTTGTTATGGATCTATTCAACTTTTCCACATCATTCTGTGTTTGTTTAGGTAAGTAGTGTGTGTCTAGAAATCTGTCCATTTCTTCTAGTTTTCAACTTTGTTGAAGTACAGATCTACATAGTACCCTGAAATTATCCTTTTTTTTCAGTTGGTTTTGTTGTGATGTCACCCATTTCATTTCTTATTCATATTATTTGCATCTGCTCCTTTTTTTCTTTTGTTAAATCTGCCAGTGATTTGTCAATATTATTTATCTTCTAAAGAACCAAATTCTAGTCTTAGTGATTTTTTTCTATTATCTTTCTACCTTTCTGTTTCATTTATTTCTGCTAAAATCTTTATTATTTCTTTTTTGGTGTTCCTTTTCTAATTGCTGGAGATGCTTGGTTAAGTTGTTGATTTTGACTTTTTCTTCTTTTTTGTTGTGTGTGTATACTGCTACAAATTGGCATCTGATCACTGTGTGTCCCAAAGATTGTGGTATGCTGTGTTTTCATTCTCATCTCTTTCAAGGAATTTTTTAATTTCCTCTTTTATTTCTTCTGTTACATAGAAGTTTTTAAGGAGGGTGTTTTTCAGTATGCATGTGTTTGCTCTTTTTTCCATTGTTCTTCCTATTGTTTTCTAATTTTATAGCACTGTGATCTGAGAAGATGTTTTGCAGTATTTAAATTTATTGAGGCTTAGGAGACCTATGGAGCTGCTGTCTGACAGCGAACTGAGTGACCCTGACAGTGCAGGCGGCTCGGAGATACCCGACTGGTGGTAGGACCTAAGAATTAACCTAAAAATCACCCTGCCAG
>NW_006941250.1:0-1324 GCF_000298275.1 Orycteropus afer afer | reverse complement strand
CTGCTAACCAGAAGGCTGGCGGTTCAAACCCACCAGCCACTCCTCGGAAGGAAGGTTGGGCAATCCTACTTCTGTAGTGATACTGCCTTGGAAACTCAAGGAGGGGTCGCTATGAGTCAGGGCTGACTCGACGGCACATAACAACAACAACAACATAAGATAGCTATGAGTCAGAATCAACTCGGTGGCAATGGGTTTCTTAAACCATTCTGCACTAAAACTATAAAATCATACTTTATTTGATAGTCATTAGAAAGGGAACGCTCCTTTTAAATATTTTTAGACCATTAGAAATTTCTTTAAAAAGTATTTAACACATCAAAAGTAAATCTGGTTTCTAAGATACTCATGAATCTCTCCAGGAAACTTGAAAGATGTTCTTAAGTAATTGACATAATCATGCAGTATCTGTTTTTGAGAACACTTATAGGTTTCCAGGAACACTGTTGTGCAATGGTTAAGCACTCAGCTGATAACTGAAAGGTCAGTGATTCAAATCCATCAGAAGCTCCATGACAGAAAAGAGTAGGAATCTGCTCTTGTAAAAATTACAGCCTACAAACCCTATGGAGCTGTCATATGGGGTTGCTACAAGTCGGAATCAACTTGACGGCAACACAACAACAATAATGTAAATATGGTGGTAGAGACAAGCAGAACCAGGGTAAAACCCAGATGTACCTGTTTCTAAAGCCTCTCCAGTTTACATTGTGCATTTGTTCATTTGTCATTCAAACAGATATTTGTTGAGTGTCTACTATGTGCCAGGAATTGTACTAGGGACTAGGATTACAACAGGTAATATACCAGTAGATAATTGTAGAGTACTACGATACAATCATAGTACACTGAACACCAGTGATGAGACCAGACAAATTGTGGGATGACATCAAAGACATCATACATGAGGAAAGCAAAAAAAAAGAAAAGGTCATTTAAAATACAGGAGAGGAACAGAGACAAAAATGCATGTCACAAGTGACTCTAAAACTTACTTTTGAACAGGGTGTAGCTAAAGTGAATGGAAGAAATGATTACATGAAAAATCAAATGGATCAAAGACTTAAATGCAAAACCAGAAACTATAAAGCTCATCAAAGATAAAATAGAGGCAAACCTATTGTTGTTGTTGTTATGTGCCGTCAAGTTGGATCCAACTCATAGCGACCCCTCCTTGGGTTTCTGAGGCAGTATCACTACAGAAGTAGATTGCCCCATCTTTCTTCGAGGAGTGGCTGGTGGGTTTGAACCACCAGCCTTCTGGTTAGCAGTCAAGTGCCTTAGGCATTCTGCTAATTTAAGGCATAAATAGACTATCAAGCAT
>NW_006941249.1:0-1324 GCF_000298275.1 Orycteropus afer afer | reverse complement strand
ATTGTACTTCAGGACAAATCTTGAAACATGCTTTGTGATGATGAATGTCATGCCATTCCTCTTTAAACTGTTATTCCTGGCATAATAGATCATATGGTTGTCTGATTCACAATGGCCAAAACCAGTACATTTCAGTTCACTAATGCCTAGGATATCAATCTTTATGCATTCCATTTCATTTTTGACAACTTCCAATTTTCCTAGACTGATACTTCATACATTCTATGTTCCTATTATTAATGGATGTCTGCAGCTGTTTCTCCACAATTTGAGTGGTGCCACATCAGCAGAAGGAGTTCTCAAAAAGTTTACATTATCCATATGAGTAGGGCTGATTTTACTCTGAGAATGCATCTCTTGCTCAGCCCTACTTTGAGAGCTTTCTAAGCTAAGTGAGTCATCTTCTTCCTCTGTATTGGACAATGTTTCTAGACTATTCATATCTTTGTGCAGTACTGTATCAGACAGTGTTTCTTTGCTATTCATAAGGTTTTCTCTGGCCAATTCTTTGAACAATGGATGGCATCCTCCTTCTTCCTAATCAGCCTCAGTCTGCAAGCTGGAATGATACCTGTGCAACAGTTGCACCCCACTGGGTGCACCCCACCCCAGTGGCACAGCCTTAAGATTAACAGCAACACGTCACTACAGTAGGACAAACCAACAGACAAGTATTTCTCCCTTAGCTGTAGGGAAACCCTTCCAACCACCCTTACCTGAATCCCTGCAGCTAACTCCTCGATCTGTTCTAGTCCCATTTGCCTCTTCTGTCATCTCCCTCCTTCCCACCTTGCTTCTTGTGGGGTGTAGCCTGGGTGCCCTCTTCTCACCTGGCCTCCTGTGGTTGAATCCTTGATAAGTTCCTATCCCCTTTGCCTTTTCTCTCTTCTTCCTGCCTTTCCAACTTGCTCCTTGTGGGGCGTGGCCAGAGTTCCCTGTCTTCACCTGGGTCCCTGTGGCTGACTCCTTGATCTGTTCCAGTCCCCCTTGCCTTCTCTGTCCTCTCCCTGCTTCTTGCCTTGCTGCCTGTTCTTAGGTCCCTGGAATCCAAATGAGAATGCTATCACTTTAAAATCCAAAATGGTTGCCACTTGCAAACATTAAAAATGGCTGTGCCCTCAGTCACTTTAAATATCCAAAATGGCTGCCATGTGTAAACAATCAAAATGTCTCTGGACAAACAAGAAGATCAGTGGAAAAATAACAAGAAAACCTGCAATATCTGGGGATAGGGCAATAAGAGAAAAAAGGCAGAGAAGGAGAATAATGAAGAAAAAATGGGAAAAACCAGGATGGGGTTAACCTCAAGAAAAAAAAAGAAGAA
>NW_006941248.1:0-1324 GCF_000298275.1 Orycteropus afer afer | reverse complement strand
TGCAAAAAGCCATCTAGATGCAACAATGGGTCTCTCCTCATCTGGAGCAAAGAAGAATGAAGAAAACCAAAGATTCATGGAAACAGTTAGTCCAAGTGACTGGTACACCATGCAATCCTCAGCCTATATGACTATGAAACTAGAACTAGATGGTGCCCGGCTACCACTGTCAATCACTCTGAGGGGGATCTATGTAGGAGATCCTGGATAGAGTGGGAGAACAATGTGGAACAAAATTCAAAATCATTTGAAAAAAAAAAAAGGGGGAGCAGGTTTGCTAGCTGATAGAGCCTGATTGAACCACTGAGACTATGGCCCCTTGCTGCCCTTTAGGTCTGGAATTGAACTCACACCTGTGGCTCCAGCCAAACAAAAGACAGGCATATGAGGTGACCATTTACACTAGATAGATACACTCCTTGGAGAGAACAATCATGGGAGAATAGAAGGGCTGTGTATGCACAGGGACATAGCTCAGGGGGCAGGAGTGCATGGAGGGATGGACACAGGGAAGAGGTAACTATGTGGGAGGGGAGGTGTTGCATTGTGGTAAATGGTAGTCAATGTCATGAGACAAAATGTATGTGAACTGCTGTATGGAAAGTGAATTTGCTCTGTAAACTTTCCCCCAAATCACACATACACACAAAGTGATGAAGCAGGTGTGCCATGCCCAAGATGGAGAGGAATGGTGCCTGTCAGGCCAAGGGTGTAATGTTGCTACTCAGGAACTAGGGGACTGGAGTCACCCAGTGAAGAAGATACCACCCATTGAAGATTTGTACAGGTGCCAAATTGACAAGGGGTGGATTTGTGGTAGTTAAGTTTGTGTGTCAACTTGGCTGGGCCTGATTAAGTGGCTGGGCAGCTGAATGTAGTTATTCTCCATGGTTCCCCATGGGGAGATTGGTAATTAAGTCCATGGTGGAATCTATTGGAGCAGCTAGGTAGCTGCTTTGGGTATATGGTCTGCTTCCCATATATAAGAAACAGCTTTGAAAATGGTCTCTAGCTTATGGCACACTTGAACCCTGTGTGTAGCCAAGTCATTGTTCAGCAGCCTGCCTTGCTCTGCCAATCTTGGAACTTTTAATGGACTTGAATTAATGGCCTGCAATGTGGTTTGGTAACATCGGGACTGTGCCTTATTACTTGTCAACCTTGGTCTTGTCAGCCTACCAGCCAGCAGATAAGTGATGCAAAGCCTCCAGCTTCAGTGGGCTGGGAACAGGAGGCAGAGCTGAAGCCCAAGGTTGAAGGGCTTTCACCCAGCCCCTGGAGCCTGGCACTTTTTAAAGCCTCCAAATTGTAAGAGAATAAACTC
>NW_006941247.1:0-1324 GCF_000298275.1 Orycteropus afer afer | reverse complement strand
GGCACTTGACTGCTAACCAGAAGGCTGGCGGTTCAAACCCACCAGCCACTCCTTGGAAGGAAGGTTGGGCAATCTACTTCCATAGTGATACCCCCTAGGAAATCCAAGGAGGAGTTTGTATGAGTTGGGTCTGATTCGATGGCATATAACAACAACAACAACATCTTGTTAGATTGATCCTTTGATTATTATATAATGTCCTTCTTTGTCTCATATGGGGGTTTTTGTCTTAAAGTCAATTTTATCAGAAATTAATATTGCCACGTCTGCTCTTTTTTGGTTGCCATTTACTTGATATATGTTTTTCCAACCTTTGATTTTTAGTCTATTTTTGTCTTTGTCTCTAAGGTGTGTCTCTTATAGACAGCATATTGATGGGTTTCTTATCCAGTCTTCAGCTCTCTGTCTCTTGAGGGGTGCATTAAATCCATTGACTTTCAGTGTAATTATTGACAAATATGAATCGGTTGCTGTCATTTTGTTACATGTTTTTTCATGATTTTTCTGGTCTCTTTGTTCCATATAATTTTCTGGGATGAGCTCATTTTTTATATCAATCATATTATCATTTACTTCAATGACTTATTAATTACAAATACTTTTTTTTTTCAATAATACAAATGGCAGCTATACACATGGATTGGCCAGGTGGAGTACACAGCATTCAGATTGACTACATCTGTGGCAAGAAGCAATAGAAAAGCTGAATATCTTCAGCCAAAATAAGGCCAGGTGGTAATTTTGGAACAGATCATTAGCTGCTCATATGCAAGTTCAACTTGAAGATGAGGACAATTAGAACAAGTCCATGAGAGCAAAATATGACCTTGAATATATCCCTCCTAATTTTAGAGACCATCTAAAAAATAGATTTGATGCATTGAATACCAATGACCAAAAACCAGAGGAATTGTGGGATGCTATCAAGAACATCATCCAGGAATAAAGTAAAAGGTAATTAAAAAGAAAGGAAAGGAAGAAAAGACGAAAATGGATATCAGAAGAGACTCTGAAACTTGCCCTTGAATGGAGAGTAGCTAAAGCAAATGGAAGAAATGACAAAATAAAAGAGTTGAAGAGAAGATTTGAAAGAGCAGCTCAAAAAGATAAAAAAAAGGCAATTATTATAATGAAATAGGCAAGGACCTGAAGTTATAAAACCAAAAGGGAAGAGCACACTCAACATTTCTCAAGCTGAAAGAATTGAAGAAAAAGTTCAAGCCTTGAGTTGCAATACCGAAAGATTCTATAGGCAAAATACTGAATGATTCACGAAACATCAAAAGAAGATGGAAGGAATACACGGAGTCACTGTACCAGAAAG
>NW_006941246.1:0-1274 GCF_000298275.1 Orycteropus afer afer | reverse complement strand
GATTAATGGATGTCTGTGGCTGTTTCTCTTCAATTTGAGTGATGCCACATCAACAAATGGAGGTCTCAAAAGCTTTACCTTATCCATATGAGTAAGTCTGGGTTTATTCAGATGATGCAGCTCTTTCCCAGTCCTATTTTGAGAGCCTTCTAATCTAACCAGACTATTCATAATGTTGTGCAGTAATATATTTCTATCAGACAGTGTTTCTTTGCTATTCATAATGTTTTACCTGGCCAATTCTTTGAGAAGTGGATGGCCTCTTCCTACTTCCTAGTCTGTCTCAGTCTGTGAACTGGACTGATACCTGTGCACCATGTGCATCCTGCTGGGTTTGAAACACCAGTGTCTCAGCCTCAAAACTCAAATCAGCAAGTCACCATGGTAGGACAAACCAACAGACAAGTTTGTCTCCCTGTTGGAAACCTCTTCTACCACCCTTTCCTGGGTTCCTGTGGCTGACTCCTCCTCTCTCTGGATTCCTGGCCCTTTTAATCCCCTTTCTTCTGCTCTCCCATTCTGCTGCTTTGGACATGCCTGGGTTCTCTTGCCTCACCTGGACCCCTGCAGGTGACTGCTCCTCTGTCCCAGTTCCTGGTTTTTAATCCCCTTTCTCTTGCTCTCCCGCCCTGCTGCTTTGGGCATGCCTGAGTTCCCTCTCCTCACTTGGATCCCTGCAGCTGACTGCTCCTCTGTCAGGGTTCCTGGATTTTAATCCTCTTTCTCCCACTCTCCCGTCCTGCTTTGGGCCTGACTATGTTCCCTCTCTTCACCTTGATCCCTGTGGCTGGTATTGGTAGCTATTGTAAATGACATTGACTTCCTTATTTCTTTTTCAGCAATCTCTTTGCTGGTGTGAAAGAATGCAACTGATTTTTGGATGGTGATCTTGTATCCTGCCATGATGCTAAATCTCTTAATTAGTTCCAGTAGATTTTTTACTGAGTCACTTGGGTTTTCTAGGTATAAGATCATATCATCAGCAAATAGGGATAGTTTTACTTCTTCTTTCCCAATTTTGATGGCTTTGATTTCCCTTTCTTGCTTTATTGCCCTGGCTAAGAATTCCAATACAATGTTAAATAGAAGTGGTGATAGAGGTCATCCTTGTCTGGTTCTTATTTGCAGGGGGAGTGGTTTCAGTTTCTCTTCACTGACAATAATATTGGCTATTGGTCTTCCAACTTTTGAAGGAATCGCCATACTGATTTCCACAATGGTTGTACCATTTTACAGTCCCACCAGCAGTGTATGAGAGTCCCAATCTCTCCAAA
>NW_006941245.1:0-1324 GCF_000298275.1 Orycteropus afer afer | reverse complement strand
TTTTGGTATTAGTGTTATGCTTGCTTCATAAAATGAGTTTGAGAGTACTCCATCTTTTTCTATGTTCTGGAATAGCTTGAGTAACATAGATGTCAACCTTTCTCTGAATATTTGATACAATTCTCCAGTGAAGCCATCAAGGCCAAGGCTTTTCTTTGTGGAAAACTTTTTTTATGACCTGTTCAATTTCTTCTTTTGTTGTAAGTCCGTTCAAGTTTTCTATCTCTGAGTGGGATAGTTTAGGTAGGTCTTGTGATTCTAGAAACTTGTCCATCTCTTCTAGGTTCTCAAATCTATTTTAGTACAGTTTTTTAATAATATTCTGTCAGTATCTTTTTTATTTCAGTTGGTTCTGTTGTGATGGCACCCTTTTTGTTTATAATTCTTGTGATTTGGATCTTCTCTTTCTTTTCTTTTGTTAGATCTGCCAATGGTTTATGGATTTTATTAATCTTTTCAAAGAACCAGCTTTTTGTTTAGTTTATCTTCTGCCTTTTTTGTTTTCTGTCTCATTTATTTCTACTCTGACCTTTATTATTTCCTTGTTTCTAGGTACTGTAGGATTCTTTTGTTGTTCTATTTCTAGTTGTTGGAGATGATGAGTTAGAGTGTTGATTTTGTTTCTTTCCTCTTTTTTGATGGATGCTTTTATTGCTATAAACTGTCCTATGAGTACTGCTTTTGCTGTGTCCCATAGGTTTTGATATGATATATCTTCATTCTCATTTGTTTCTAGGAATGTTTTTTATTTCAGTTTTTATTTGTTCTATTACCCAGTAGTTTTTGAGCAGTGAGTTGTTCAGCTTCCATATGTTTGATACTTTTCCCTTGCTCTTCCTATTATTAATTTCTAATTTTATAGCATTGTGGTCTGAGAAGATGCTTTGTAGTTTTTCAACTTATTGAGGCTTGTTTTATATCCTAACATATGGTCTATTCTGGAGAAGGATCCATGTGCACTGGAGAAGAATGTGACTTGTGATTTTGTTGGGTAAAATGCTCTGTATGTGTCTATGAGGTTGAGCTGGTTGATTGTATTGTTGAGTTCTTCTGTATTTTTGTTGAGTTTTTTTCTAGTTTATCTGTCACTCTTTGAAAGCAGTGTGTTAAAGTCTCCTACTATTATTGTAGAGTTGTCTATTATCCATTTTAATTCAGTTAATATTTGCTTCATGTATTTTGGAGCACTTTCATTGGGTGTATAAATATTTATTATTGTAATGTCTTCTTTGTCTCTTATGATGTTTTTCACCTTAATGTCTATTTTATCAGAAATTAATATTGCCACTCCTGCTCTTTTTTGGTTTCCATTGGCTTGGTATAT
>NW_006941244.1:0-1324 GCF_000298275.1 Orycteropus afer afer | reverse complement strand
ATAGCATGGATTGTGGGGCTGGCGCGGGATCGGGCAGTGTTTCGTTCTGCTGTGCATGGGGTCGCTATGAGTCAGAAACGACTCCACGGCACTTAACAACAACAACAAAGCATTAAGTATCTAAAGTCCTCCTTCCACATGACTTATCCTTCCTGAGGCATATTGCAGGCTTTAGTTAGGCTGAAGTCATTTCCATTCTGAAATGTATCTTATGTATTCAGGATATTTGGTTTCTCTCCTTGAACTTTCTATGCTATTGAAATTCCACCCACCTATCTTTTCAGATTTCCACAAGTAGAGATAAAGTCTACCATCTTTGGGTTGCCATAGGACTTTAATTATTCCTGTTATTATGTTAATTTCATGTAATACAAAGCATCCCAATCTTATTCTATCATGAGAATCATCTGGAATACTTGTTTAACCTACAGATGCTAAATGAGAATCATTTGTAAGACTCCTCTATTTATAGGTTTAATAAGTGCCTCCAGGTGAGTCAGTCATATGGTAGGAAAAACCCACTACCATGGAGTTGATTAAGGAGCTCTGGTGGTGCAGTGCCTAAGGCAGTTGACTACTAATAGAAGGTTGGCAGTTCAAACTAGCCAGCCACTTTGTGGAAGGAAGATCAGGCCACCTACTTCTGTAAAGATTTACTGGCTCAGAAACCCAATAGAGGTTGTTATGAGTCAGAGTCAACTTGATGGCAGTAGATTTGGTTTGGTTATGGAGTTCATTAGACTCATAGCTACCCTATACGAGAATAGAACTGCCTCATAGTTTCCAAGATGGTAAATCTTTACAGAAGCAGACTGGCTTTTCTTTTTCTTGCAGAGCAGCTGGTCGGTTCAAACCACTAACCTTTTGGTTAGCAGCTCAGTGCTTGAACCACAGTACCAGCAAGCTCCCAACTCATAGCAACCCCTCCTTGGATTTCTGAGGTGGTTTCTCTATGGAAGTAGATTGCTCAATCTTCTTTCGAGGAATGGCTGGTGGGTTTGAACTGCCATTCTTCTGGTTAGCAGTCAAATACCTTAGGTACTACACCACCAGAACTCCCCCTTATATAGTAGGAAAGGTTTGGAAAACACTGCTAAGTATACTTCAGTCATTTGTCTGTTATCATCTACTACATCCATTTCAATGTTATATTCATTTCTTTTGCTTTAAGTCTTCAACCATCTCTTATTTAATGTTTTCTATACATTAGCACACACACACACACATGTGTATATATATGTTGTTGTTGTTAAGTGCCGTCGAGTCGTTTCCGACTCATAGCGACCCCATGCACAGCAGAACAAAACACTGCCCAATCCCGTGC
>NW_006941243.1:0-1325 GCF_000298275.1 Orycteropus afer afer | reverse complement strand
AAGAAAGAAAGAAAGAAAGAGAGAAAGAGAGAAAGAGAGAAAGAGAAAGAAAGAAAGAAAGAAAGGTATCCAGATCAGAAAAGACATCATTCTTAGTTGGCCTAATACTGTGTTTGTGCTTCTGTTCTGTCTCCAAGTGTGTTGAGTAGTGCCTGAAGTCTTCAAAGTTTATAAGCAGGAATCCAGTGTCCAAAAATTGTTCTCCATTCACCTAAAGAAACATAGAAAGAAGGAGATTCAGGAATAGAGAAGGAACTGAACAAATTTGTCTTTGCCAGGAGACTAGAAAAGCTGGATTTTGCCCAGCTACCATTACTGAACATTTTGATCAAAATTTCTATAGAAGAATCCTGAAGGAAAAGAGAGAAAGTGAAGAACAGAATTTCAAATCCCCATGGAATCCTCACTGTTTGGATCCATGGAGGCTGGATGAACTTCTGAAACTATTACCCTGAGATAATCTTTAAACCCTAATCCTTATATCAAAAATATCCCTTAAAATGTTTTAAAAACTAAAGTATAATTTAGCTTAAGCATTAAAAATATATGTCTTGGGCATTATCTTCTTCAATACATAATAATTTAGGATCAAACTGGCAACAGCAACTTGAAAGATTAGATAGGGATCTTAGGTTGTAGTTAATTATGTTAAAAGAGAAAAAAATTGTGAATATAGGTGGGAATAGTAGTACAACTTGAAGAATATAATGAATGTCACTGAACTGTATATGCAAAAATTGTTAAATTGATTTATATTCTGCTTTGTATATTCTAAGCAACAAATAAAATAAAAATAAATTATAAAAAAAATTAAAAATTATGGATAACATGATCCTATCTGTAATTAGTCATGGAGATGGCACAAGACATGAAAGTGTTGTTCACCTGTGCATGAGATCTTCATGGGGCTGAATCCAAGGCAACTACTAACAATTGTGCATAATACTTTGAGTAACAATCCCAAAGCCACTGATTCTCAGACTTTTTAGCAAGCATTTGTGTCATCTGCAAGTGTGTTAAACACCAAAGCTTGTTGAACATGGAGCATGTTTTTGGGTGGGTCAATGATGTTTCAGGGAGTCCTGGTCATGCGGTGTTAAGTGCTCCACTGGTAAACAAAAGGTTGGTGACTAAACCCCACCAATCACTCTGTGGGAGAAATATGTGGCAGTCTACTTTTCTAAAGATTTACAGCTTTGCACTACTGAAGAAGAAAAACAAAGTAGGAGGTCTCACATTGCCGGATCTCAAAACCTACTATACAGCCACAGTAGTCAAAACTGCCTGGTATTGGTTCAATGACAGATACATAGACCAATGGAATA
>NW_006941242.1:0-1270 GCF_000298275.1 Orycteropus afer afer | reverse complement strand
TTGTGTCCCTGGTGAGATTTATTCCCAAGTATTTTATTTTGTTGGTAGCTATTGTAAATGGTATTGATTTCCTTATTTCTTTTTCAGCAGTCTCTTTGCTGGTGTAAAGGAATCCAACTGATTTTTGGATGTTGATCTTGTGTCCTGTCACTATGCCAATCTCTCAATTAGTTCCAGTAGATTTTTGACTGAATCTCTTGGGTTTTCTACATATAGGATCTTATCATCAGCAAATAGAGATAGTTTTACTTCTTACGTAGCAATTGGGATGCCTTTGATTTCCCTTTCTTGCCTTATTGCCCTTGCTAGGACTTCCAATACAATGTTGAATAGAAGTGGTGATAGAGGGCATCCTTGTCTGGTTCCTCTTTGCAAGAGTGGTTTTAGCCTCCCTCCACTGAGAATGATGTTGGCTGTTGGTTTTGCATTGTTGTTGTTGTTGTGTGCTGTTGAGTCAGATCTGACTTATAGCAACCCTTCCTTGGGTTTCGAGGCAGTATCACTATGGAAGTAGATTGCTTCATCTTCCTTCCTTCTGAGGAGTGGCTGGTGGGTTTAGAATCGCCAGGCTTCTGGTTAGCAGTCAAGTACCTTAGGCACTACGCTAGCAGAGCTCCCTTGGTTTTGCAAAGATGCCCTTTATTATGTTGCGGAATGTCCCTTCTGTTCCTATTTTGCTGAGAGTTTTGATCAGGAATTGGTGTTGGATTTTATTAAATGCCTTTTCTGCATTGATTGCTATTATTGTATGGTTCTTTTCTTTTGTTTTATTTATGTGGTGAATGACATTGATTGCTTTTCTAATGTTGAACCATCCTTGCATACCTGATATGAAACCCACTTGATCATAATGAATTATTTTTTCGATATGTTGTTGGAGTCTATTGGCTAGGATTTTGTTGAAGTTTTTTACATCTATATTCATGAGGGATATTGATCTGTCATTTTCCTTTTGAGTGATGTCTTTGCCTTGTTTTGGTATGAAGGTTATGTTTGCTTCATAAAATGAATTTGGGAGGATTCCATACTTTTGTATGTTTTGGATTAGTTTGCATAGGACTGGTGTCAGTTCTTCTCTGAATGTTTCATAGAATTCTCTGGTGAAACTGTCTGGGCCAGGACTTTTTTTGTTGGTAATTTTTTTAATGACTTGTTCAGTTTCTTCTTTTCTTATGGGTCTGTTCAACTTTTCCACCTCAGTCTGTGTTAGTTAGGTAATTGGTGTGTTTCTAGAAATCTGTCCATTTCTTCCAGATTTTCAAATTTGTTG
>NW_006941241.1:0-1265 GCF_000298275.1 Orycteropus afer afer | reverse complement strand
GTTTCACCGGAGAATTCTACAAAACATTCAGAGAAGAACTGATACCAATCCTACTCAAACTGTCCCAAAACATAGAGATGGATGGAATCCACCCTAATTCATTTTATGAAGCAAGCATAATCTTGATACCAAAACCAGGCAAGGATATCACTCAAAAGGAAAACTACAGACCAATATCCCTCATGAATATAGATGCAAAAATTTTCAACAAAATCCTAGCCAATAGAATGCAACAACATATCAAGAAAATCATTCATCATGACAAAGTGGGGTTCATATCAGGTTCAACATTAGAAAAACAATCAATGTCATCCATCATGCAAATAAAACAAAGGAGAAAAACCACATGATCATATCAATTGATGCAGAAAGGCGTTTGATAAAATCTAACACCCATTCCTGATCAAAACTCTCAGCAAAATAGGAATAGAAGGGACATTTCTCAAGATAATAAACGGCATTTATGCAAAACCAGCAGCCAACATTATTCTCAATGGAGAGAGACTGAAACCATTCCTCTTGAGAACAGGAACCAGACTAGGATGCCTGCTATCACCACTTCTATTCAACATTGTACTGGAAGTCCTAGCCAGGGCCATAAGGCAAGAAAGGGAAACCAACGGCATCCAAATTGTTAAGGAAGAAGTCAAACTATCCCTATGTGCTGAAGAGATGATCCTATACCTAGAAAACCCAAGAGACTCAGTCAAAAATCTACTGGAACTAATTGAGAAATTTAGCATCATGGCAGGATATGAGATCAACATCCAAAAATCAATGGGATTCCTCTACACCAGCAAAGAGGTTGCTGAAAAAGAAATAAGTAAATCAATACCATTTACTATAGCTACAAAAAAATAAAATACTTGGGAATTAATCTTACTAGGGACACAAAAAACCTGTAAAAGAAAACTGTAAAAAAAAAAACTACTTCAAGAAACCATAAGAGATCTACATAAATGGAAGAACAGCCCATGCTCGTGGATAGGAAGAATGAACATTGTGAAAATGTCAGTTCTACCCAAAGCAATCTGTACAATCAATACAATCCCAATCCAGATCACATCAACATTCTTTAGGGATATGGAAAAACCAATCATTAACTTTATATGGAAAGTGAAGAGACCTCGGATAAGCAAAGCACTATTGAAGAAGAAAAACAAAGTAGGAGGTCTCACACTGCTGGATCTCAAAACCTATAGAGCCACAGTAGTCAAAAACTGCCTGGTATTTGTTTAATGACAGATATATAGACCAATGGAATA
>NW_006941240.1:0-1300 GCF_000298275.1 Orycteropus afer afer | reverse complement strand
ACAATGAAGATACATCATACCAAAAACTATGGGACACAGTGAAAGAAGTATTCAGAGGACAGTTTATAGCAATAAATGCATACATCAAAAAAGAGGAAAGAAACAAAATCAACACTCTAACTCATCAACTCCAACAACTAGAAATAGAACAACAAAAGAATCCTACAGTAAGGAAATAATAAAGATCAGAAAAGAAAGAAATGAAATAGAAAACAAAAAAAAGCATAGAGAAAATCAATAAAACAAAAAGCTGGTTCTTCAAAAGGTTAATGAAATTGACACACCATTGGTGGACTTAACAAAAGAAAAGAAAGACAAGATCCAAAGCACAAGAATTTCAAACCAAAATGATGTCATCACAACAGAACCAACTGAAATTAAAAAAATACTGACAGAATATTATGAAAAACTGTACACCAATAGATTTGAGAACCTAGAAGAGATGGACAAGTTTCTAGACTCACAAGACCTACCTAAACTATCCCACTCAGAGACAGAAGACTTGAACAGATCCATAACAAGGTTAGAAATTGAACAGGCTATAAAAAAAAACTTCCCACAAAGCAAAGCGCTGGCCCTGATGGCTTCACTGGAGAATTCTGTCAAATATTCAGAAAAGAGTTGACACCTATGCTCCTCAAGGTATTCCAGAACATAGAAAAAGATGGAATATTCCCAAACTCATTTTATGAAGCAAGCATAACACTAATACCAAAACCAGGGAAAGACAACACTAGAAAGGAAAACTACAGATCAATTTCATTCATGAACATAGAGGCAGAAATCTTTAACAAAATCCTGGCCAACAGAATCCAACAACATATCAAAAAATCAATACACCCAAACCAAGTGGGATTCAAACCAGGTTTACAAGGGTGCTTCAACATTACAAAATGAATCAATGTAATCCACCACATAAAGAAAACAAAAGAACCATATGATTATATCAATTGACGCAGAAGAGGCATTTGATAAAATTCAACATCGATTCCTGTTTAGAACTCTCAGCAAAATAGAGATAGAAGGGAAATTCCTCAACATAATAAAGGGTATATATGCAAAGCCAATGGTCAACATCATTGTTAATGGAGAAAGACTCCAGGCATTCCCCTTACGAACGGGAACCAGACAGGGATGCCCTCTATCACCACTTCTATTTACATTGTATTGGAAGTCCTGGCCAGGGCAATAAGGCAAGAAAGAGAAATAAAAGGCTTAAAAATTGGCAAAGAGGAACAAAAACTATCTCTATTTGTGGATGATATGATTCTGTGCATAGAAAACCCAAGGGACTCAATTA
>NW_006941239.1:0-1325 GCF_000298275.1 Orycteropus afer afer | reverse complement strand
AAAGAAATCAGACAATGTATTGCACTGGGCAAATCTGCTGCAAAAGACTGCTTTAAAGTACTGAAGAGCAAAGATGTCACTTTGAAGACTAAGGTGTGCCTAACCCAAGCCATGGTATTTTCAACCTCCTCATATGCATGTGAAAGCTGGACAATGATCAAGAAAGGCCAAGGAAGAGCTGATGTTTTTGAGTTGTGGTGCTGGAGAAGAATACTCCAAGTACCATGGACTGCCAGAAGAACGAACAAATCAGTCCTGGAAGAAGTGCAGCCAGAATGCTCCTTGGAAGCGAGAATGGCCAGACTTTGTCTCACCTACTTTGGATACAATGTCAGAAGGGACCATTCCCTGGAGAAGAATATCACACTTGGTAATATGTAGGGACAGCAAAAATGGGGAAGGCCCTCAATTAGATGGATTTACACAGTGGCTACAACGATGGGCTCAGGTATAGCAAGGACTGTGAGGCTGGCACAGGACTAGGCAATGTTTCATTCTATTGTACACAGGGTCGCTATGAGTTGGAATTGACTCAACAGCACCTAAGAACAACAATAAGCATCCTAAGGGCAAAAGCTTAGCACCTTTCCAGTTTGGGGTCAGAAAACAAACTTGGAGAATATTCCTTGGTGGACTTTCTGGAAAACATTGAACACAGCCTCACAATGTTCCAAGCGCCACTTTCATCTGACTGCAAACCACACCCTAGGGAACACTATGGACACTTCGGCCAGTACCCTTAGCCCTTGTTCCTGTGCCCACAGCTCGGTCATCCTGTCCTCCAAAGTTCTAACCTGAATTTGTAACCTGCTTAACATACTCAAAGGAGCTCTGGTGGCACAGTGCCTACGGCATTTGACTGCTAACCAGAAGGTTGGTGGTTCAAACCCACCAGCCACTCCTTGGAAGGAAGGTAGGACAATCTACTTCCATAGTGATACTGCCTCGGAAACCCAAGGAGGGGTCGCTATGAGTTGGATCCAACTCGATGGCAGTGAGTTTGGTTTGGTTTTTGGTAACATGTTCAATAAATGTCACCTGCCCTACTCACATCTCTATAGGGGACTGGGAGGAAGGAAGGGAAGGGGTAGATATTTTCCCACAAGGTACAGATGAGAAGGCAGGTAAATTGGACTGTCTGCTGTTACCCAGACATCAGTAAAAAGCTGATTTTCAGACAATGGCTGTAAATAATGATGATATGCTGGGCAAGGGCTGAGGTGAGGGATGCTAAGGAAGGTAGGGGCAAAAGCTGGGGTGAATGAGAGGCAAATTTTCCCATATTTGGCAATAAATCTACAATAGGTACTCTCATTCCACCACCA
>NW_006941238.1:0-1325 GCF_000298275.1 Orycteropus afer afer | reverse complement strand
GGGAGCTCTGGTAGCATAGTGTCTAAGGCACTTGACTGCTAACCAGAAGGCTAGTTGTTCAAACTCTACAGCCACTCCTCAGAAGGAAGGCTGGGCAATCTATTTCCAAAGTGATACTGCCTCAAAAACCCAAGGATGGGGGGTTACTCTGAGTCAGGTCTAACTCAATGGCACTTAACAACAACAACAAGGAAGACCATTTAATATGACTATTATTCAAATTCATGTACCAACCACCAAAGCCAAAGATGAAGAAACTGGAGATTTTTATCAACTTCTGCAGTCTGAAATAGACTGAACATGCAATCAAGATGTGTTAATTATCACTGGTGATGGGAACTCAAAAGTAAGAGACAAAGAAGAATCACCAGTAGTTGGAAAATTTGGTCTTGGTGACAGAAATAATGCTGGAGATCACATGATAGAATTTTGCAATATCAAGGACTTATTTATTGCAAATACCTTTTTACAAGACAAATGGTGGCAATACATGTGGACTTCACCAGATGGAATACTGGAATCAGATTTACTACATCTGTGGGAAGAGGGAATGGAAAAGCTCATATCTTCAGCCAAAGCCAAGTTCAACTTGAAGTTGAAAACAATTAAAACAAGTCCATGAGAGCCAAAATATGATCTTGAATATATCCCACCTGAATTTAGAGACCATCTAAAGAATACATTTGATGCATTGAACACCAATGACTAAAAACCAGAAGAATTATGGGATGACATCAAGAACATCATCCATAAAGAAAGCAAGAAGTCATTAAAAAGACAAGGGAAAAAAAAAGACCAAAATGGATGACAGAAGCGACTCTGAAGCTTTCCCTTAAGTGGAGAGTAGCCAAAGCAAACGGAAGAAATGACATGATAAATGAGCTGAACAGAAGATTTCAACAAGCAACTCGAGCAGACAAAGCCAATTGGTATAATGAAATGTGCAAAGGCTTGGAGTTAGAAAACCAAACAGGAAGAACACACTCTGCATTTCTCAAGCTGAAAGAACTGAGGAAAAAATTCAAGGCTCGAGTTGCAATATGGAAAGATTCTATGGGCAAAATATTGACTGATGCAGAAAACATCAAAAGAAGATGGAAGGAATACACAGAGTCACTATACCAAAAATAATTGGTCGATGTTCATCCATTTCAGAGGGTGGTATATGATCAAGAACCAATGATACTAAAGGAAGAAGTGAAAGCTGTACTGAAGGAATTGATGAAGAACAAGTCTCCAGGAATTGATGGAATACCTATTGAAATGTTTCAACAAATGGATGCCCCACTGGTGGCACTCACTCAGTTATGCCAAAAGATTTAGAA
>NW_006941237.1:0-1325 GCF_000298275.1 Orycteropus afer afer | reverse complement strand
CTGGTGGATTTGAACCACCAGCCTCCTGGTTAGCAGTCAAATGCCTTAGGTACTATGTTACCAAAACTCCCACTTGCACAACAATGACTCCTTAATTCTATAACCAATAGTAATGAAGTATCATTATATTTATTCTGATAAGTACACACATGGCTCTCACTCAGAGGATCATGTTCCACAAACCCATATAAGATACAACATGTCTGTCTACGTAACCAGACAGACCAGAAATATATTGCTAACAGCATATCATAGAAGGTAACTGTGTGTTGATAAATTCTATCCAATGAGTGTGTTTAGAGGATTTGACCAAACCAATTCTCTAAGGGTGTTTTCAGAAACAGATGGATTACTGACTACCTCTTATTCCCAGTTACACCTTGGATGTAGCATTAGTCACAGTGTTTTAGTAATACTGACAAAGTTTTTTTTGTTTGGGATGTAATCAAGGATTTTATTGTCAGAATTTGAAAACACAAGAGAAATAACTTTGTAAAAGTATATGTGAGAGAGAGGTAATGCAAGTTTTAATTATTTCAGAAGATAGAAATACTGATGATAAGAAGGGCTTAAAAACTGTCTTGAAATGTATTCCAGATTTCCCTGAATCAATGCTTCCACTGATTTGTAACATTGCTTCAAAATATTCTTATTTACACACTCTCTAAGCTACAGTTTCCTTGTCATTTTAACCTGTCTTGTAAATTCACCAAAAGATATTTTAAATGTTTTTAATCCTACAAATTTGTATATTATATTATAAACATGGTATTTTACACAGTCACCACTGACTGTATTTTCATAAAATAATTATAGGTAATCAACCAAAAAGCTCAGTCTTTTTATTATAACATACAAGGACCTATGATCATTAGTCTTGACATTCAGAGATATTAATAGGTCTCAGTACCATAAACGATCAAAATACCATAAAATAAAATTGACTTAATAGATTTTACGTGTTGCTGACACATATGTGTCTTTGTCTTCAAATATCTTCCCCAGGTAAATAACTGGAAAGTATTTCTTGAGGGAACAAAAATCTATATTATGATTAAAAGAAAGACAAATGTGAATTTATCTTTATTTGCTTTTATTTTGTAGGGAATAATGCCAGGAAATGTCAACATTTCCTTAGGAATGTGCAGTATTGCTATCTCTAAATAAAGAACTTTATAAATAAAGGCTTTCAATGTCTCACCTGATTTCTCCTCATTAGCTTTTATATTTTTTAAAGATGATTATGGTAAAAAAAAAAATCTTAAGTGATGATACCTTTATTGTGATGGTTAAGGAAAAAGATAAAATAAGCATGATTTCTGATA
>NW_006941236.1:0-1326 GCF_000298275.1 Orycteropus afer afer | reverse complement strand
AAAAAAAAAAAAAACCTACAAAACACTACTTCAAGAAACTAAAAGATATCTAAATAAATTGATGAACATACCATGCTCATGGATAGGAAGATTGAACACTGTGAAAATGTCAATACTACCCAAAGCAATCTGTACATTCAATGCAACCCCAATACAGATTCCATCAAAATTCTTCAAAGACTTGGAAAAACCAATCACTAATTTTACATGGAAAAGAAAGAGACCTCAGATGAGCAAAGCACTACTGAAGAACAATGTAGGAGGTCTCACAAGCCAGGATCTCAAAAGGTACTATACAACTATGAGAGTAACAAAACCTGGTATTGGTACAGTGACAGACACAGAAACCTGTGGAACAGAACTGAGATTCCAGAAATAGATCCATCCACCTACAGACAGTTGATCTTTGGCAAAGGGCCAAAAGCCATTAACTGAGGTAGAGACAGTCTCTTTAACAAATGGTGGTCACAAAATTGAATATCCATTTGCAGAAAAATTAACCAAGATTTATACTTCATACCATATATAAAAACAAACTCAAAATGGATCAAAGACCTAAATGTAAAACCTAAAGCTATTAAGTTCACCAAAGAAAAATTAGGGGCAAACTTAGGTGCCCTGATCTACAGTATAAACAGACGATCAAGCATAACTAAAATTGCACAAACAGAAGATAAACTACATCACTTGAACTTTCTAAAAATGATTTATGTTCATCAAAAGACTTTGTCAAAAGAACAAAAAGAGAAACTGCAGATTAGGAAAAAATATCTGGCAATGACATATTGGACAAGGGACTTATTTCTAACATTTATAGAAAACTTCAACATCAAAAAGACAAACAATTCAATTGAAAAAATGCACACAGGACATGAACAGACACTTCACCAAAGATGATATTCAGGTGGACAATACATGGAGAAATGCTCACAATTATTAGCTATTAGAAAGATGCAAATGAAAACAACAAGATACCATCTTACCTCAGCAACAGTAGCAAAGTTCGACAAGTTAGAAAACAACAGATGTTAGTAAGGGTGTGAAGAGATTGGAGTGGAGTTCTCATACACGGCTGATGGGACTGTAAAATATTACAACCATCCTGGAAAATGGCATGGTCCTTCCCTAAAAAGTTTGAAACTGAAATACCATTGGATTCAACAATCCTATACTAGATATATATCCTAAATAACTGAGAGCCATGGCATGAATAGAAATATGCACATTCATATTCACTGTAGCACTATTCATAATACCAAAGAGATGGAAACAACCTAAGTGCCCATCAATGGACGAATGGATAACCAAATTGGTACATACACAGAA
>NW_006941235.1:0-1324 GCF_000298275.1 Orycteropus afer afer | reverse complement strand
GGGGCAAGGTTGTAGTCACTGCTTGGTCACAGCCAGCTACCCAGAGGGACTGAGTAGTTGAACCTGTGGGCTTGAGACCATAGTCACAGGGGACATCAAGCTCAAGTGGCATAACATACTACACAAAACATTGTTCCACCTCCTACTGTGGTGAGTAGCAACTGGGATCTTAAAAGCTTGATAGCAGCCATCTAGATGCAACGACGAGTCTCTCCTCATCCAGAGCAAAGAAGAATAAAGTAAACAAAAGATTCATGAAAACAATTAGTCCTAGCAACTAGTACACCATGCGATCTGCAGCCTACACAACTATGAGACCAGAAGAGCTAGATGGTGTCTGGCTACCACTGTCAACCACTCAGAGAGGGATCTATGTAGGAGATCCTGGATAGAGAGGGAGAACAATGTGGAACAAAACTCAAAGTCATTTGGAAAAAAAAACAACAAAAATGGGGTCCAGGTTTGCTGGTCTGATAGAACCTGGTGGAACCACTGAGATTATGGCCCCAAGCTGCCCTTCAGTTCTGGAATTGAACCCACACCTGTGGCTTCCAGCCAAACAAAAGACAGGCATATGAGTTGAACATTTACCTGAGGTAGATACACTCCTTGGAGAGATCATGGGTGAGAGAAGGGCTGTTTATGCACAGGAAGACAGCTCTGGGGGCAGGAGTACATGGAGGGATGGACACAGGGAAGAAGTAACTATCGGGAGGAAGTGGGAGGGGAGCTGTTGCATTGTGGTAAATTGTGGTCAATGTCATGAGACAAAATGTACGTGAACTGATGTAGGGAAAGTGAATTTGCTCTATAAACTTTCAGCCAAATCACAATTAAAAAAAAAAAAAAAAATCAAACCAAACCACTTGTCATCAAGTTGACTCTCTAATTCATGCTGACTCGATGTGTTGCAAACTAGAAATGCATTCCATAGGTTTTTCAAGGCTGTGACCTTTGGGAACCAAAAGACCAGGTCTTTCTTCTGAGTTGTTTTTTGGTATTTTTGAACCAACAACCTTTTGTTTTGTAGTTTAGTGCCACCTAGAATCTCTACTCAACAGTATTAAAAAAAAAAAAAATGCAACACACTGCTGTGGAGTCGGATCTGACTCATAGCAGCCCCTCCTTGGGTTTCTGAGGTGGTATCACTACAGAAGTAGATTGCCCAAACTTCCTTCTGAGGAGTGACTTTTGGGTTTGAACCCCGAGGCTTCTGGTTGTTGTTGTTTTGTTGTTATGTGCCGTCGAGTTGGCCCCGACTCATAGCGACCCCTCCTTGGGTTTCCGAGGCAATATCACTACAGAAGTAGGATTGCCCAACCTT
>NW_006941234.1:0-1303 GCF_000298275.1 Orycteropus afer afer | reverse complement strand
ATGTTACCAAACCACACAGCAGGCCATTAATTTAAGTCCATTGAAAGTCCCAAGGTTGGCAGAGCATGGCAGGCTGCTGAACAACGACACAGCTACATACAGGGTTCAAGGTGCCATAAGCTAAAGACCATTCCCAAAGCTGTTTCTTATACACAAGAAGCACTCCACATCCCTAAAGAAGCTACTCAGCTGTTTGTGGTAGATCCCACCATGGAGCTGATTGCCAGTCTCATCACGGGAAATAACTACCACAGCTGCCCAGCCACTCAACCAGGCCCAACCAAGTTGACACACAAACATAACCACCATAATACATAATGAAGAAAAATAAGTGAATCAAAACGAACCCAGAAGTCACACAAATGTTAGAATACAGACAAGGACATTAAAACAGTTATTTTTTAGACACCCTTCAAACCTGGAACTGAGCTTGCTGCAGGGATCATTTTTCAGCCAAACAATAGACTGTCCTATAAAGTGAACAATAAATAACACCCATAAGGAATGTACTCCTCAGAACAATCAACCATGTGAGACCACAACAGCAACATCTGTCTAAAAACAAAGTTCAGAGGCAGAAAAGGAAAAGAAAGAAGGACAAATGGAAATGAGGAACCCAAGGAGGAAGTAGGAAGAGTGCTGTTATATTAAGGGGATTGCAACTAATATCATGAAACAAAATTCATATAAATTGTTGAATAGGAAATAAATGTGCTGTGTACACTTTCCCCCAAACCACAATAAAATGTTCAAAAAATATTATTTTAACTATATTCCATATGTTCAAATAGTTAAGTGAAAGCATTTAAGATATAAAAAGACCCAAATAAAATTTGTTATTGTTGTTGTTAGGTGCCATCGAATTGTCTCTGACTCATAGCGACCCTATGCACAACAGAACAACTGCCCAGTCCTGCACCAACTCCATGATCCTTGCTATTCTTGAGCCGATTCTTGCAGCCACTGTGTCAATCCATCTCGTTGAGGGCCTTCCCCTCTTTTGTTGACCCTCCACCTTACCAAACATGATATCCTTCTCCAGGGAATCATCCCTTCTTACAACATGACCAAAGTAGGTGAGACGAAGTCTGGCCACGCTAGCTTTGAAAGAGCATCCCAGCTGCACTTCTTCCAGGACAGATTTGTTCACTCTTTTAGCGGTCCATGGTACTTTCAGCATTCTTCACCAGCACCACAACTCAAGCATCAACTCTTCTTCAGTCTTCTTTATTCATTGTCCAGCTCTCACATGCATATGAGGTGATTGAAAATACTATGGCTTGTGTCAGGTGCACCTTAGTCC
>NW_006941233.1:0-1326 GCF_000298275.1 Orycteropus afer afer | reverse complement strand
GACCAATAATTCTGGTCATTATTGAGTTTTTGGATTTTGTTCCATGTTTTCCATCCCACTCTATCCAGGATCTCCAGATTTGATCCTTTCTTGGGTGGTTGGCATTGGTAGCCAGGCACCATCTAGTTCTTCTGGTCTCAAGGGCCATCGTGTCCTATGGCTGATTGCTTCCAAATGTCCTTGTTTTTGTTTTGTTTTTGCGTTCTTCTTCATTTCTGATGCTAGGAGACGATTAGCTGCATCTTAGATGGCCGCTTGAAAGCTTTTAAGACCCCAGTCGCTACTCACCAATGTAGGATGTGGAGCAAGGCTTTTAAGTGTTTTGTTGTGCCAATTGAGTACTATGGTCCTGAGACGGTAGATCTATTGGATCTCTCTCCCATAGTGTCTGGTTGTCTATGAGGAATTACTCTGTGTCTGTCTTCTATTATTTCTGTAAGGACTGCAGGTATTTTGTATCACTGGTGTCTGTGCAAGATTAGCCTCAGCTGAGTCTATCCTTGGTCTAGAGTATACTTCTGTTCACTGACACACACCCCCGTCTGATCATCTCAGGTGTTTATGTGTTTATCTGTAGCCTGAAATATACCAACTTCTTACCGAGCCCACTATTATCACTCTGACCCCAGCAACCACATCTCACATATACTATTACAAATAGTCTATTAATTAGTCTCCCTATTTCCATTTTTCTACTCCTCAAATCCATTTTCCATAATAGAAATAAAAATGATATTTTAAAGTATAAATTAGGTCTTATCATTCCCCTGTTCGAAACCATTCAGTAGCTCTCCACTACCTAAAATCCAGACTCATTACCATGGCTTACTCAATTCTACATGATTTAGTGCCTCTAGAACCTCTAGAACATCATCTTGTGCCACTCTTTGCTAAATCAATGCAGTTCATCCACACGAGTTTCCCTTCTGTTCCTCAACCATGCTGTGGTAGTTACGTTTGTGTGTCAACTTGGCTAGGCCTGGTTGAGTGGCTGGGCAGCTGGTGGTAGTTATTCCCCATGATGAGACTGGCAGTCAGCTCCATGGTGGGATCTACAACAAGCAGCTGAGTAGCTGCCTTTGGGAATGTGGTCTGCTTCCTGTATTTACGGAGATGCCTTGGGAATGGTCTCTAGCTTATGGCATGCTTGGACCCTGCATGTAGCCGTGTCTTTGTTGAGCAACCTGCTATGCTCTGCTGACCTTGGTACTTACAATGGACTTAATGGCCTGCCATGTGGTTTGGTAACATCGGGACTGTGCCTTTTTACTTGTCAACCTTGGGGCTTCTCAGCCTCAGCAGCCAGCAGCTGTCTGAGTGAAGAAA
>NW_006941232.1:0-1326 GCF_000298275.1 Orycteropus afer afer | reverse complement strand
TGGCCACTTCACAGCAGAAAGATGAGGCAGTCTGTTTCTGGAAAGATTTACAGTCTTGGAAACCCTATACGGCAGTTCTATGCAGTCCTATAGTATCTCTATGAGTTGCAATTGAATCAATGGCAGTGGGTTTGATTTTTTAGTTTATGGGGCAGGAGTTCTGAAGGGGCTTATTTGATTGATTGTTTTATACCATATGGCATTAACTGAGCTTACTCAGTGGTATCCACCTGATGTTGTTGTTAGGTGCCATCAAGCTGGCTCAGACTCATAGCAACAGAACGAAACAGGCCTTTGCCAGCCTCACAATCCTTGCTCTATTTGAGCTCATAATTGCAGCCACTGCATCAATCCAACTCGAGAGTCTTCCCCTTTTTTGCTGACCTTCCACTTTACCAAGCATGATATCCTTTTCCAGGGAATAGTTCCTTCTGACAATGAGACCAAAACAGGTGGATGAAGTCTAGCCATTCCCATTTCAAAGGAGCATTCTGGCTGCACTTCTTCCAGGACAGATTTGTTCATTCTTCTGGCAGTCCATGGTACTTTCAATATTCTTTGCCAACACCACAATTCAAAACCATCAACTCTTCTTCAGTCTTCCTTATTCATTGTCCAGGTTTCATATGCATATGAGGCTATTGAAAATATCATGGCTTGACTTAGGTGCACCTTAGTCTTCAAAGAGACATCTTTGCTCTTCAGCACTTCAAAGATGTCTTTTGCAGCAGATTTGCCCAGTGCAATATGTCATCTGATTTCTTGACTGCTGCTTCCTTGGGTGTTGATTGTGGGACCAAGTAATATGAAATCTTTGACAACTTCAATCTTTTCTCCATTTATCACAATGCTGCTTATTGGTCCAGTTGTGAGAATTATTTTCTTTATGTTGAGGTGTCATCCATACTGCAGACTATAGTCTTTAATCTTCATCAGCAAGTGCTTCAAGTCATCTTCACGTTCAGCAAGCGAGGTTGTACCATCTGCATATTGCAGGTTGTTAATGAGTCTTCCTCCAATCTTGATGCCACGTTCTTCTTCATATAGTCCAGCTTCTCGGATCATTTGATCAGCATACAGATTGAATAAGTGTGGTGGAAGGATACAACTTGACACATTCCCTTCCTGATTTTAAACCATGTATTATCCCCTTGTTCCGTTTGAATGACAGCCTCCTGGTCTATCTATGTACATGTTCCTCATGAGCTCAGTGAAGTGTTCTGGAATTCCCATTCTTCTCAATGTTAGCCATAATTTGTTATGATCCACACAGTGTAACACTTTTGCATAGTCAATAAAACACAAGTAAACATCTTTCTGGTATTT
>NW_006941231.1:0-1326 GCF_000298275.1 Orycteropus afer afer | reverse complement strand
TTCAAACCCACCAGCCACTCCTCGGAAGGAAGGTTGGGCAATCCTACTTCCATAGTGATACTACCTCGGAAACCCAAGGAGGGGTCGCTATGAATTGGGGCCGACTCGACGGCAAACAAACAACAACAACAACACTTTATTGAAATATAATTTATGTACAGTGAAATACACAAAACTAAAGTGACATGGGTCAATGCATTTTTGTTTGTTTGTTTGTTTGTTTTGGCAGTGTTCCCTCCCCTCCCACTACTGGTAACCAAGAAAGAAAGTTTCCTTTCATATATAAACCTTTCCTTGACTTTTTACAGCAATGAACTAATACTATATTTGTCCTTCTGTGATTAACTTATTTCACTCAGTATAATGTCCTTCTAGTTCATTCATGTTATGTGGTGTTTTGCAGATTCTACATTATTCTTCAGTGTTACATAGTATTCCCTTGTATGTATGTACCATAGGTTGGCTATTCATTCTTCTGTTATTGGGGATGGAGGGTGTTTCCAATTTTTTGCTACTGTAAATAGTGCTGTGATGAACATGGGTGTGCATATATTTGTTCTTATCCTGACTCTCATTTCTTTAAGATATACCTAGTAATGGGATTGCTGGATCAAATGGGATTTCTAATTCCAGCTTTTTAAGAAATCACCATACTGCTTTCCACTGTGGTTGTATCATTTTAAAGTCACACCAGCAGTATATGAGAGTTCCAATCTCTTCACATCCTCATCAGTATTTGTTATTTTCTCTCTTGTTGAATTTTGCCATTAGTGCTGGGGTGAGATAGTATCTCATTGTTGTTTTGATTTGCATCTCTCAGATGGCTAATGATCGTGAGCATTTCTTCATGTATTTGCTGGCCACTGGAATATCCTCTTTGGTGAAGTGTCTATTCATGTCTTCTGCCCATTTTTTAAATTGGATTGTTAATCTTTTGTTGTTGAGATGTTTGAGTTTTCTATAAATTTTAGAGATAAGTCTCTTGTCAGATATGTCATTGCTGAATATTTTTTCCCAATCTGTAGGTTCTCTTTGACTCTTTTGGAGAAGTCTTTTGAAGCACATAAAAATTTAATTTTTAGGAGGTCTCATTCATCTAGTTTATCTTCAGCCATTTGTGCATTTTGGGTTATGCTTGACAGTCTATTTATGTCATAAATGAGGGCCCCTAAATATTCCCCTAGGATCTCTGGTAGCATAGTGGCTAAAGCACTTGACTGCTAACCAGAGGGCTGGTGGTTCAAACCCACCAGCCACTCCTTGGAAGGAAGGTTGGGCAATCCTACTTCCATAGTGATACTGCCTCGGAAACCCAAGGAGGGGTCG
>NW_006941230.1:0-1320 GCF_000298275.1 Orycteropus afer afer | reverse complement strand
GGGGGGAGGTGTGGGGAACCAAAGGGTGTGTGGGGAGGCTGAGCGGCAGAGAAAGGGGTGATGGAGGGATTCAAGGGAGACTGAGGAGTAAAGAGGGGGGGGTCAAGGGGCAAAGAGGGGGTGGAATCAGGGGCTTGGGGGGGGACCTAGAGGCAGAGAGAGACCAAGGATGGGGAGAAGAGGAGATTCTGGGGCAAAAGAGGAGTCGTCTAGGGGCAGAGACAGGTGGAGCCTGAGAGAGAGGGGACGGAGGGCAGGAAAGGTTAGGGCGGCCCAGGCAGCCCTCCCTTCCAACTGTGCTCACCTGAACTGCGTCCGCTCTCCTGCTCCGGGCCCCCAGACTCCAGGCTCAGGTCTCCCAGCTGCTGGCCCAGGTCCCAGATGAGCCCAGGCAGGGCCTCCTGGGGGCACAGGATGGTCAGAATAACCCCTGTCCTCTGCCCACTGGTCCCCCATTCCATGGGCTCATGGGCAGAGTCTCACTGTGGATGTCAAAAAGCGGTACCTGAATCCCAGGACACCGCAACATCTGTCCCATTAGCCCCTTTAGAAAGTCCTTCTGGGTGTCTAACTCTGGTCTTTCATGCTGCAGTACCAGCTCAGTCCTTCTTAGGTATGATGAAGCCTCATTCGTTGGGCTATCCACATCAACTGTCCCATCTATGCTCATGCCTTCACCCCTAGTAGAATGTCCCTCTTTTGAGTCTTAACTTCAGATCTTCTTGCTGTAAGGGCTGTTCACTTCTAAAACATGGTGCCCAGGACCCAACAGATCTCTTAAAAGTCCTTTGTTGTTGTTGTTGTTGTTGTTTGCTGTCGAGTCAGCCCTGACTCATAGCGACCCCTCCTTGGGTTTCTGAGGCAGTATCACTACGGAAGTAGATTGCCCAACCTTCCTTCCGAGGAGTGGCTGATGGGTTTGAACCACCAGCCTCTGGTTAGCAGTCAAGTGCCTTAGGCACTATACTACCAGAACTCCTGACCTTGATCATATCCCTCCTGAATTTAGAGACCATCTGAAGAATAGATTTGAGGCATTGAACACCAATGACTGAAAACCAGAGGAATTGTGGGATGACATCAAGACAATCATCCATGAAGAAAACAAAAGGTCATTGAAAAGACAGGAAAGGAAGGAAAAAACAAAATGGATGTCAGAAGAGACTCTGAAACTTGCCCTTGAACAGAGAGTAGCTAAAGCAAGTAGAAGAAATGGCAAGATAAAAAAGCTGAACAGAAGATTTCAAAGAACAGCTTGAGAAGAGAAAGTCAATTATTATAACGAAATGTGCAGAGACCTGGAGTTAGAAAAGCAAAAGG
>NW_006941229.1:0-1271 GCF_000298275.1 Orycteropus afer afer | reverse complement strand
AGATAGATATAAGTATTGATTTGGGTGAAGAGAAGGGCAATGTACAAATGTGAGTGACCAATATGGTGGCATTGAGGAAGAGAAAGACATAGAGAGGTACATGGGAGGTACAGAAAACAAAGATGAACCCTTTTGCACATACAATACTGCATTGTCAGTGAAGGCAAACATGGGTATATGGGTGGATAAATGGATGGACAGGCTGGACTATTAGGTATGTCTATGAAATGGGGAGTGTATCCAAGAACATGTATAGGGTTGACAGACAATGATCCTATAAGTTTATGTGAATGATCAGAATTCCCATATGTATAGTAGAGCTGACAAGGGGCAAGGTTGTAGTCACTGCCTGGTCACAGCCAGCTACCCAGAGGGATCGAGTAGTGGAATCTGTGGACTCAGGACCGTAATTGCAGGGGACATCAAGCTCAATTGACATAACATGTTATACAAAACATTGTTCCACCTCCTACTTTGGCGAGTAGTGACTGGGATCTTGAAAGCTAACAAGCTGCCAATTAGAGGCAATGATGGGTCTCTCCTCATCCAGAGCAAAGATGAATGAAGAAAAAAATAAATTCATAGAAACAATTAGTCCTAGGAACTGGTACACCATCCGATCTGAAGCCTATACAACTATGAGACCAGAACTAGATGGTGCCCGGCTACCACTGTCATCCACTTGGAAGGGAATCTATGTAGGAGATCCTTGATAGAGAGGGAGAACAACATGGAACAAAACAAAATCACTTGGAGAGAAAAAAAAAAGGGAGTAGGACCAGGTTTTCTGGTCCAACAGAGCGTAGTGGAACCACTGAGCTATGGCCCCTAGCTGCCCTTCAGGTCTGAAATTGAATCCACACTTGTGGATTCCAGCCAAACAAAAGACAGGCATATGAGTTGAACATTTACCTGAGGTAGATACACTCCTTGGAGTGAACAATCTCGGCAGAAAGAAGGCTATTTATGTACAAGCAGACAGCTCAGGGGGCAGGAGTGCATAGACGGTGGACACAGGGAAGAGGTAACTATTGGGAGGAAGTGGGAGGGGAGCTGTTGCATTGTGATAAATTGTAGTCAATGTCATGAGACAAAGTGTATGTGACCTGCTGTATGGAAAGTGAGTTTGGTCTGTAAATTTTCACCCAAATCACAATAAAAAAAAACTTTAAGAAAAAGAATTCACATTGCTGGGTTCTACAATCAATGCCAATAGAAGCATCAGTCAGGACATTAGACAATGTGTAGCACTTGGAAAATCAACCGTGAAG
>NW_006941228.1:0-1326 GCF_000298275.1 Orycteropus afer afer | reverse complement strand
GAGTTGAATGTCTTTGCATAGTCAATAGAACACAAATAAATATCTTTCTGGTATTCTTTGTCTTTAGCCAAGATCCATCTGACATCAGCAATGATATTCCTTGTACAAGTCCTCTTCTAAAACCAGATGACATTTCTGGGTGTTCCCTGTCAATATACTGCTGCAACCATTTTTGAATTATCTTCAGCAAGATTTTACTTGTGTGTGATATTAATGACATTGTTCGATAATTTTCACATTCTGTGGGATCACCTCTCTTTGGAATGGGTACAAACATGGACCTCTTCCAGGCAGTCAGCCAGGTAGCTCTCTTTAAAATTTCTAGGCATAGATGAGTAAGTGCCTCTAGTGTGGCATCCGTTTGTTGAAACATCTCAATGGGTGTTCTGTCAATTCCTAGAGCCTTATTTTTCATCAATTTCTTCAGTGCACCTTCAACTTCTTCCTTCAACACCATTGGTTCTTGATCATATGCCACCTCCTGAAATGGATGAACATTATAAACCAATTCTTTTTTGGTACAATGACTCTGTGTATACCTTCCATCTTCTTTTGAGGTTTCCTCCATCGTTCAATATTTTGCCCATAGAATCTATCAATATTGCAACTCCAGGCTTGAATTTCTTCTTCAGTTCTCCACCTTGGGAAAAGTGAAGTGTGTTCTTCCTTTTTGGTTTTCTAACTCCAGATCTTTACATATTTCAGTATAATAATTGACTTTGTCTTCTCGAGCTGCTCTTTGAATTTTTCAGTTCAGTTCTTTTATCTTGTCATTTCTTCCTGTTGCTTTAGCTACTCTCCATTGAAGAACAAGTCTGAGTCTCTTCTGACATCCATTTTGTTGTTTTCTTCCTTTCCTATCTTTTAATGACCTTATGCTTTCTTCATATATGATATTCTTGATGTCATTCCATGATTAGTCTGGTTTTTTTGTCATTGGTGTTCAAAGCATCAAATCTATTCTGCACTTGGTCTCCAGAAACAGGTAGAATGTAATCCAGGTCATGCTTTGGCTCTTGTGGACTTGTTTTAATTGTCTCCAGTTTCAATTTGAACTTATATATGAGCAGCTGATGATCTGTTCCACAGCCAGCTCCTGCTCTTGTTTTGCCTGAAGATGTTGAGCTTCTCCATCCCCTTTCCACAGATTTACTCAATCTGATTCCTGTGTCATTTATCTGGTGAAATTCACATGTACAGCCACCTTTTATGTTGTTGAAAAAAGTTTTTTGCAATGAATAAGTGCTTGGTCTTGAAAAATTCTATTATGTCATCTCTGGCATCATATCTATCACCTAGGCTATATTTTCCAACTGCTAGTGACTC
>NW_006941227.1:0-1300 GCF_000298275.1 Orycteropus afer afer | reverse complement strand
AAAAAAAAAAAAAACACAATAGATAGAATTACATCAATCAATTCATAACTATCACTAATTACACTCAATTTGAATGGACTAAATGCACCATTCAAGAGAAAGAGAGTAACAGATTGGATGAATAAAGAAGATCCATCAACATGCTGCCTATAAGAGACCCACTTTAGACACAATGATAAAAACAAATTAAGAGTTAAGGGGTGGAAAAAATATACAAAGCCAATGGTAACCAAAAAAGAATAGGAGTGGCAATATTAATTTCTGATAAAATAGACTTTAAGGTTAAAACAATATAAGAGACAAAGAAATACACTATATGATGCTGAAAGGGTCAATTGACCAAGAAGACATTATGATAATAAATATCTATTCACTCAAGGAAAGTGCTCCAAAATATGTGAAGCAGATATTAATTGAATTGAAAGGGACAATAGACAACTCTACAATAGTAGGAGGAGACTTTGACACACCACTCTCAAGGAGGGACAGATCAACTAGAAAAAAACTCAACAAAGATACAGAAGAACTCAACAACACAATCAACTAACTCTATCTCATAGACATATACAGAGCATTCCACTCAACAAAAGCACAACTCACATTCTTCTCCAGAGCACATGGATCCTTCTCCAGAATAGATCATATGTTAGGACATAAAATAAGCCTCAATAAATTCAAAAACATTGAAATACTTCAAAGTATCGTCTCAGACCACAATGCTACAAAATTAGAAATTAATAATAGTAAGATCAAGGGAAAAACATCAAATGTGTACGTTGAACAATACACTGCTCAAAAACTACTGGTTATAGAAGAAATAAAAGTAAAATTAAAAAATTCATAGAAACAAAGAAGAAATGAAGATACATCATACCAAAACCTATGGGACACAGCAAAAGCAGTATTCAGAGAAAAGTTTATAGCAATAAATGCATACATCAAAAAAGAGGAAAAAAAAAAACAAACTCAGCACTCTAACTTAACAACTCCAACAATTAGAAAAAGGACAACAAAAGAATCCTACAGTATCTAGAATAAGGAAATAATAAAGAGCAAAGCAGAAATAAATGAAACAGAAAACAAAGAAAAAAATAGAGAAAAATTGACAAAACAAAAAGCTGGTTCTTTGAAAAGACTAACAAAATCGACAAACCATTGGCAAATCTAACAAAAGAAAAGAAAGAGAAGATTCAAGTTCCAAGAATAATAAACGAAAAGGGTGCTGTCACAACAGAACCAACTGAAATAAAAAAGATACTGACAGAATAATATGAAAAACTACTCCAACAAATTTGAGAAC
>NW_006941226.1:0-1288 GCF_000298275.1 Orycteropus afer afer | reverse complement strand
GTAGGATTGCCCAACCTTCCTTCCGAGGAGTGGCTGGTGGGTTTGAACCGCCAGCCTTCTGGTTAGCAGTCAAGTGCCTTAGCCACTATGCTAATTATTTAAACAAGTAAATTTCCAGAAATTCAACAACTTGATCATAATGACTGCCTAAGGACAATTCTGCTAACCAGAAGGTTGGTGGTGGTTCAAACCCACCAGCCACTTCGCTGAAGGAAGACTGGGCGATCTACTTTGGTAATGACTTACTACTTCAGAAACCCAAAGGGGGTTGCTATGTGTCGGAATCAACTGGATAGCAGTGAGTTTTTGAGGACAATACATTGGAGAGTACAGTGTAAGTTCCAACTTTTTATTTAGGACATTGATATTTCTTTAACTTCACAACTGTACTTATTTATTTATTCATTTTAAATAAATAAACTCAGAAAAATAAGTAAAATTTAAAATCCCACACAGAACTCAGCTGAGAATGTAGATTAATAATAAGAGGTGATTGGTATTGCATATACTTTTTTTTTTTTTTTTTTTTTTGTGATTTGGGTGAAAGTTTACAGAACAAATTCACTTTCCATACAGCAGTTTACACACATGTTGTCGCATGACATTGACTACTATTACCACAATGCAACAGCTCCCCTACCACTTCCTCTCGATAGTTACCTCTTTCCTGTGTCCATCGCTCCATGCACTCCTGCCCCCTGAGCTGTCTCCCTGTGCATAAGCAGCCCCTCTTTCTCCCATGATTGTTCTCTTCAAGGAGTGTATCTACCTCAGGTAAATGTTCAACTCATACGCCTGTCTTTTGTTTGGCTGGAAGCCACAGGTGTGGATTCAATTCCAGACCTGAAGGGCAGCTAGGGACCATAGTTTCAGTGGTTCCACCAGGCTCTATCAGACTGGCAAACCTGGTCCCCCCCCCCCCACACACACACTTTTTTCTTTTTCCCAAATGATTTTGAGTTTTGTTCCACATTGTTCTCTCTCTCTATCCAGGATCTCCTCCACAGATCTCCCTCTGAGTGGTTGACAGTGGTAGCTGGGCACCATCTAGTTCTGGTCTCATTGTTGTATGGGCTGAGGATTGCATGGTGTACCAGTCACAAGGACTAATTTTTTCCATAAATCTTTGGTTTTATTCATTCTTCTTTGCTCTGGATGAGGAGAGACCCATTGTTGCATCTAGATGGCAGCTTGCAAGCTCTTAAGATCTCAGTCGCTACTTGCCAAAGTAAGAGGTAGAACAATGTTTTGTGTAGTATGTTATGGTATTGCATATACTTTTTATTTT
>NW_006941225.1:0-1221 GCF_000298275.1 Orycteropus afer afer | reverse complement strand
CATATTTTCCAACTACCAATGCTGTTTTCTTTGTTTCCAACTTTTGAATTCCAATAACCAGCAATAATCAATACATCTTGATTACATGTTTGATCAATGCCAGAATACAGAAGTTGATAAAAATCTTCAATTTTGTCATCTTTTGCTTTGAGTTTGGTGCATAAATTTGAATAGTATAATATTTACTGGTCTTCCTTGTAGGCATATGGATATTATCCTATCATAGCATTCTATGTAAAGATGTGTCGAGAAATGTTTTTTGATGACGAATGTGACACTTGTTGTTGTTGTTTGATATCGAGTCGGCCCCGACTCATAGCGACCCCTCCTTGGGTTTCCGAGGCAGTATCACTAAGGAAGTAGGATTGCCCAACCTTCCTTCTGAAGAGTGCTGGTGGGTTTGAACCGCCAGCCTTCTGGTGAGCAGTCAAGTGCCTTAGGCACTATGCTACCAGAGCTCCTATTGCTCTTTAATTTTTCATTTGTGGCATATAACACCATATGATTATATGATTCAAAATGGCCAACACCAGTTCATTTCAGTTCCCTAATGCCTAGGATATCGATCTTTACACGTTCTATTTAATTCCTGACATCTTCCAATTTTCCTAGGTTCATACTTCATACTTTCCATGTTCTGATTATTAAAGAAAGTTTGCAAGATAGTGTCATTTTGAGGTCTGCCCCATCAGCAACTGAAGGTCCCAAAAGCTTTACTCCATCCATGTCAGGAAGATCATCTCTAACTTGAGCAGGCAACCCTTCCCAAGGCATATTCATTTTCTGGCACTATACCAGACAATGTTTCACGGCTCTTCATAAAGTTTTCCCATAATATATTAGACAGTGTGTCACTGCTATTCTTGAGGTTTTCAGTGGCAAATTCTTTCAAAAGTGGATGGTCTTCTCCTTCTTCACAGACTGTCTTAGAATGGAAACTCCACTGAAACTTGTCCACCATGGGTGACCCTGCTGTTATTCAAAATACCAGTGATATAGGCTCTAACCTCACAGCAACATGCAAGCCACCACAATACCACAATCTGACAGACTTTTGTTATGACAGTCTTTTGTTATGGGTGTACTTTAATTTTCTACTTCAGTCTGTGTTACTTTAGGTCAACAGTGCATTTCTAGAAATTTCTCCATTTCTTCTCAAAAAAACAAATAAACAAAAAACAAACTTACTGTTGTCGAGAGAGTCCTCACTCATAGGGACCC